>NC_142033.1:89064029-89216721 GCF_982192425.1 Myodes glareolus
CACCCAGGTTAACCTTTTCTCATTGCTGCTCATCCTAAGAAAGAAATTTTAAGTTATACTAAATTTCCCTAACCGGTAAGATTGTGTTGAGATGTGTAGAGGTGGCTCAGATCCTCTGAGTTCAGTTCCCAGTGCATAAGTACATACCCATAGCAACTGCCTGTAACTTCAGTTCCAAGGGATCCAGCACACCCTCTGGCTTTCAAGAACACACACACACACACACACAAATAAAATTTTTACTAATAAAAATTATTTTGTTAAACTGTATTTTAGGGGCCCATTACCCATTTTAATCCCTAGGGCTGTGCCCAACCACATCCCCTGACCAATTAATGTCACACAGAGAATAACTAACACCTTTTGAGAAGTCAGGGAAACAGCCAGAACAAGGCAGGCCACTAGAGTGGGAGACATTGCGGTTCTTCCTAAAGGCCCAGAATACCAATGGACAAGTCAGACAGCTGAGTCACTGAGCAAAGAGGACTGTGACGGAAATTGTGACCCTCAGGTCAGATGCCAGTAATGAGTTAAGACACTCAGTTAGTCCAAGCTAATCTAGTAAGATTCTATCTATCTATCATCTATCTATCTATCTATCTATCTATCTATCTATCTATCTATCTATCTATCATCTATCTATCTATCATCTATCTATCTATCTATCTATCTATCTATCTATAGAAAGGATCTCAGCAGCTCTGCTCAGATTGACCCCAACCTCCCTGTGTATCTGAAGATGACCCTCAATTCCTGACCCTCCTACCTCAGCTTCCCAAAGTGCTCGGATTGCAGGCCTGTGCTGTAACACTTGGCCAAATTTACCTTTCTACCTGAGAACAGTGAGTGCCCCTGGGACAGGGAATGATGGCTGAAGGCTGAAAGGAAGGCCGGGCAGAATGGCCCATACCTGTAACCCCAGCACTTGGGAAGAAGAGTCAGAGCTCTGGGAGTTCGACGCCAGCCTTGTCTACACAGTGAGTTCCCAGACAGTCAGAGCTACATAGTGAGACTCCGTCTCAAATAAAATTTAAAAAATGAAAATGAAAGACTGGCAGGAGGAAGATCGCTTCAGCCTTTGACGATTGTGCAATATGCATGGAACATCTCATTTTAAAATAAAGCATAATTTTAAAAATTGACCTAAAATGCAAACATGGTCATTCTCTCTTGTGCTCAAAATGCTTCAGCAGTCCATCTGCCACCAAGTTAAAATCCAAATGAGTGTATGTCACGAGAGGGCTCCGTACAGCCTTACACCTACCACTCTTGAGCTCAGACCCTATGTCCAAGTCCTACCAGATACTGGAAAGTCAATGTATTCTCTGAGGAAGCTGCTTCCTTCCCTGCACAGGGCTTGTGATGCTGTGTAGTAGCATCTGTTTCTAGACCTAGTACCAATGGACTAGAGTTCAAAGCTCCTCTCTCTTAGCTTCCATCGGAGTCTTCATTTTTCAAGACACAGCTCCCGACTCCTGGAAGCAGCTGACCCTGGGAGCAGGGCAGTGAGACCACCCAGGCCTGTGTCAGCCCTGCAGGGCAGTGAGACCACCCAGGTCTTGGATTTAGTTCTCATCACATGGAGTTGTCCATGCTACTCAACCTCTGGGTTTCAGCTTCCTTTTTCGTAAAATAGAAATTCAAGTTGTTGCTATCTTAGGAGAACGAGCATTTATTGAGCATGTAGTTTTATTAAAACAGACCAAGCTGTGCTTGGGGGCACAGAACTGCACTCTTGGCAATCAGGAAATGAGTTCAAGGTCATCCCTGGCTACACAGTGAGTTTGAGGCCAGCATGGAACACATGTGTCCCTATTTCAAAAGGATGAAAATGTCGATCATTGTGGTTCACACTTGTAATGTCATAACTTGAAAGGCTGAGGTAGGAGAAGTCCTATAAGTTCAAGGCTACCCTGGACTACAGAATGAGTTCCAGGTCAACCTGGGCTAGAGTAAGACTTCACTTCAAAAAAAAACAGACTATAGCTCCTAGGTCAATTTAGCCACACAGTTTATAAATAAAGTTTTATTGAAATACAATCACACACATTTATTTAAATATTGCCTGTAGCCATGTTGGTTGAGTGGTTGAGACACAGTCTATATGGCATGCAGAATGGAAAACGTTACCATCTTCTTCCTTAAGAAAAGGTTTGCCAAGTCAAACATGGTGGTGTTCACCTGTAATCCCAGCATTCAGAATACAGGCAGGAGAGTCACAAGTTCAAGGCCTGCTTAGGCCACGGAGTAATACTCTTTCTCAAAAAGATAAGGGCTGGAGATGGAGTTCCCCGGTGGAAGGTTTACCCCCCACTTTGTCTCCCAGCACTGCAAAAAACCAACGTGCAAAGCTTAGATCATGGGGCCAGAGCGGTGACTCAGAGGTTAAGAATACTGGGTGCTGTTTCAGAGGTCTTAGGTTCAACTCCCAGCACCCACCTGGCAGCTCACAACTGTCTGTAACTCCAGTTCCAGGAATCTAACAACTCACACAGATATACACGCAGGCAAAATGCCAATCGGTGCTCATAAAAATAAAATAAATTAAAAAAAATAAACTTGGATCAGTAAACAGGAAAAGAACCAGAGCTACTTCTGTAAAGCCCAAAGGGTGGGAAGCAGACAGCTATGCTAAGTGACAAGTCAAGGGTTAAGGACTGAATCTTGGGCCAGCAGATGGGAGACCCGGCCATAGAGTGCTGTGAAGCCAGGTGTTCTGTGGCGCTTGGTGGAGAATTCCTCTGAAGACAACAGTGTCAACTTACCCAGAGCCTAAGTGTTGTCATTGCAAAACGAAAACATTTTCCGGTTCATTCTATAAACATTTTCGGAATACTCTGTGTATATTGGGCAGTCTCTTAGATATAAACAGGAGGGCATACACCTTAATTTGATCATTTTTCTCTCTGCTCACTTCAGGACTTTATAATTTAATTGGTAAAGAATGCTACCAATCCTCTACCAAGTGGTGATGAAGGAAGCCTGTCAGTCCAGCACTCGGGAGACAGAGGCAGGCAGAGCTCTGAGTCTTGAGTCAGCCTGGTCTGCGGAGTGAGTTCCAGGACAGCCAGGGCTACAAGGGAAACCCTGTATGGGGGAGGGGGTCACTATGAGGGCCCACAGAGCTGCGAGCCTGCCCTGCCTTGACTGGAGGTCAGAGAGTCTGAGCTTATTTTTGTCTTCTCAAAGTTGTTGACGATAGTGTGGCTCGAAACGACAGATTCTGACCTAAGGTGTGATTAATTAGTATTTAGGGTGTAGAGGTGGATCCTCTCCACCTGGACCAAAGGTCGGAGAATTCAAGTCTATTCCTTAGGTCCTTAGATCGTGTTAAGGAAGTCTGTTGCCTCCCCGGCCCCTTTTGGAATAAAGTACCTAAGCATGTGGAGAATAAACGAGGTGGCTCCTGTATTCACTGAATGGCCCTCCAGATGCCATTCTGTGTTTCTGTCTCTCATTTCTCCTTTATCTCTGCTCCTTTCGCCTAATAATTCTAATTCTCACGCTCCTACCCTGGAACTGGCTTTTAGCAATTCACCGTTTGTCAGAGATGCCACAGCGGAAGTTTAGAAATGTTACAACAAGGATGCAAAAGAATAAAATAAGGGGCTGGGACGGAACGTGGGCCGTTGGTAGAGGGCTTGCCTGGCCTGTACGAAGTTCTAGGTTGATTCGCCACTGCATAAACCGGGTCCAGTGAGACACGCCTGTAACCAGCATGCGGGAAAGGGAGGCACAATTAGAAGCTCAGGTCATCTACAGAGCAGGGGCCGGCCTGGGATGTGAGAGCCTGTCTCAAGAATAAGCTGGATGAAAGCATTTTGCCACTTTTTAAAGAGCTCTCTCTACATGTGACAGGAAAAAAAGAGATATGGTGGTCTATGCCTATAATCCCAGAACTCAGGAGGCTAAGGCAGGATTGTTCAAAGTTTCAGACCAGCCTGGGATGCACAGTGAGTTTCAGCTTGTCTTGGGCTATAAAGTCTCCAAAAAGTCAATCAGAAAACGCTTCAAGTCCTAGGTGTATCTGGAAATGGGCACAAGACATTCATGAGTTTGAAGACACGTGTTTATATACAGCTTTTAAGGGGCTCAAATGAATATGGTTAGTACGATCCCATCCTATTGTGATGCATTTTATATTACCTTATTAAATATATGCACTGTCTCGGGGTTGGGGAGATGGCAGGGCAGTGAAGAACACAGCAGGGCAAGACTGCTGCTGTGCTGTGCTGTGCATACAGGAAATTAAAACAGTCTGCATCCCTCCGTTTAGCTGAAAACAGCACAGCGTGGACTAAAGCTAATTTCTAGATGACATCATGACCTGGACCTGCAATCCCAGCACTGGGGAAGCTGAGACAAGACTGGCTGGGAGCTTAAGAACACAGTGCCGCTTGAGACAGAGAGTAAAACCCTGTCTCGAAATTAAATGACTGGGGCCGTAGCTCATCTGGTAGAGTGCTTGCCCTGGGTTTCATTCTCCCACCACATAAAAACTAGGCTTCGTGGCCCACTCGTGTAATTTCAGTGGCTGAGAGGTAGTGGTAGGAGGATCAGAAGTTCAAGGTTATCCTGATAACCTGGGATATGTAAGACCTTACTACAAAAAAAAAAAAAAAGTTATCCCCCCCCCCTTTAAGAACTATTACCTCAGACTGACAGTGGCCACCTGAATTTCACGAAAGCCACAAACATAAGCCGAATGTATACGTGTCTACCATCGCTGTGCCATTCTCTTTGTCACTGATGTTTATTTCAGTTTGTCTTTTGCTTTTGAGACAGTGTCCTCTTATGTAGCTTGGGCCGGCCTGGAACTCACCAACACCCTCCAGGTTCAGCCTTTGTCATACTGGGACTACAGGTGTGGGCCACTACACTTGCTGAGGGTAGAGGAAGCCCTGGTGACTCCTTTATGAATGAGTTACAGCCCTGATAAGCAACGCGGTCTTCCTTCCGCTGGCACAGCAGCCAGCCTCGCGCGCCCACCTGGTTGTACCAAAGGCGCCTGGTGACAGAATCTGGACTTGAGTCCCTGATTTGACAGTTCTGGATTTGACCCTTCCTATCAGTGTGGTCTAAAATGAGTCACTTAGCTTATCTGGGCCTGCTTCATCACCTTAAAACAGGTGGTTCCTTAATGTCCTTTGATCTTTAGAACTCTGTGACTATATTATTGCTCACTTTATAGGAACTGCCCAGCTACTGATCTGACCCTAGGAAGGGAGCACTGCAAAATGACTCAGCAAACATACTCTGATGTCATGGAGCAAGATGTACTTATTGTCTGTTTATTTTATTTATTTATGTCAGAGTCTTATGTAACCCATGCTGAGCTTGAAATTCCTATGAGAGGCTTACCTTGAGATTCTTATTGCTACATCATTATTTATTTGGGGTGGGGGGAGGGAACCGAGGTGGAACATGCCACGATGCTCATGTGGAGGTCAAAGAACAACTTGAGAGAGTCAAGTTCTCTCTTTTCACTGCTGTGAGTTCTAGGAATCAAATCCAAGTCATCAGACTTGGAACAAAAGCCATCACTAAGACAAGGCCACAGTAGCCAAGGCCTTAGTAGACAAGCCTTCAGAAGACAAGGCCTCAGTAGACAAGTCCTCAGTAGACAAGGCCTCAGTAGACAAGGTTTCAGTAGAGGAGCCTTTGCTAGACGAACCTTTTTTTTCTCCTGGAAATTACTTTGAAATTCTGATCCTCCTGTCTCTGTTTCCTGGGCATATACTACCAGGGTCATTTTACATGATGCTGGGATCAAAGCCAGGGTTCCCCAAATCTTAGGTCAGAGCTCTCCCGACTGAACAATCTCCCAAGCTCCAAGACACACTCTTGCTGTTTGTAAAGACCCCTGGTCACTTTCACGGCTAGCCTGAAACTCATTTGTAGACCAGGCTAGTCTTAGAACTGTGAGGATCCTGTTCTACCTCCCTAGGGCGGGGATTACAGCCATGAAACACCACATCCAACTTTTTTGTTTGTCTTATTCTGAGACACTTGAAAGAGCTAAATCATCATGATTGTTTCACGATTTGCTCTGCGGGTGATAAGAGTGACTCAGAGCTAAAGGGAACGCAGTCTCTATGGCCTCCTTGAGTTTATAATACAGGGGGAAGGCAACAGAGATAAGCAAATAGGGCCAGAGAGGAGCTCAGCATGTCACAGTGCTTGTCACCAAGCCTTTAGACCTGAGTGTGATATCTAGGATCCACACGGTGAAAGGAAAAAGCCAACTCACAAGGTGTCCTGCAACTTCTACACATGTCCACACGACAGTACATGTACACAAATAACAATTTAAAGCTCTATTTTACTAATTCTTTGAGAACTTCATAGAATGTATTCTGATCGTATTTGCCCCAACTCCACCCCTAACTTCATCCAGGTTCACCCTCCCCTATTTCACCCCTAACTGTGTGTCCTTTTTCTTTTTTTCCTTATTAATAAGAGAAGGCAGATTAGCAACCAGAGGTGTAGAAAGAAGGGGGACAGAGAAAAAGTGGGTACACGTGGCCTCATTAGCCTTCCAAAGGGGAAGTGAGAAAGTCTTCCAGGAGGAAGTGATTCCACAGGAGGCCTGTAGGGTGCCCCTCCCTCCTGGCCTACAGATACCTCAAGCTTATACCACCCCTTCCTTTTCAGCTTTCTCTCCTCACTCCTCTCATTATAAGGCGACAGAATGAACAATTAAGAGATAATTATTTACCTGTTAGGCAGTGGTGGCGCATGCCTTTAATCCCAGCACTCAGGGGAATGGGATCTCTGTGAGTTTGAGGCCAGCCTGGTCTACAGAGTAAGTTCCAGAACAACCAAGGCTACACAGTAAAACCCTGTCTCAAAAAAAAAACAACAACGAGAGAGAGAGAGAGAGAGAGAGAGAGAGAGAGAGAGAGAGAGAGAATTATTTACTTTTCCAAGAATTCAGTTGAGAAAAACTTTATATTTTTGACAGGATTTCACTATGTAGCCCAGACTGGGTTGTGATGCATAGAAATCTGCCTGCCTCTGCTTCTGCCTCTTCTCTGCCTCCTGAGTACAGGGATTCTAAGTGTGCACCACCGTGTTTAGCTAACTTTCTAATGTTTAAGAATATTGTTGGGTATGGTGGCATACTCCGCATACTCTTTTAATCCCAGTTCAGGAGGCAGAGTTAGGCAGAATGTGATTCTGAGGCCAGTCTGATCTATACAGTGGATCCCCAGTCAGCCAGAGCTATATAGAGAGACCTTGTCTCAAAAATAAAATATCTGCTTTTATTTTATGTGTTTGAGTATTTTGCCTGAATGCTATATCTGCACGTCAGATCCCCTGGAATGCGAGCTACGAAAAGTTGGGAGCCACCATGTGGGTGCTCTGAACCCATCCCGGGTCCCCTGCAAGAGCAGCAAGTGTTCTTAACCACTGAGCCATCTTCCCAGTTTCAAGAGCAACTTTAAAACAATTGGATTTCCTCGGTGTTTTCTCCACTGTTCTGGTTTCTAAACATGTTAATTGCCCCATCTCTTCGGAAACACATCTGTTTTAACAAGCTGGGCTGTGGCGATGGCGCAGTGACTAAAGACACGGGCTGCCAAGCAGGACAGCCCGGATTCAGTCTCTGGGACCCCTGTGGTGGAGATCTGACCTTCCTGGCCTGTCCTCTGACCTCCAGAAGCATCTGAACACATGGGCACTCACCCAGCAAGTCTTTGCCTTTTTCCTTTTCCTTTATTTGTATAAATATTTTGTTTGTTTGGAGATAAAGCCTCACATCGTCCAGGCTGGCTCTTGTTATTTTATTTATTTATAGGTTTTTTGAGACAGGGTTTCTCTATAGCTTTGGAGCGAGCCTGTCCTGGAACTAGCTCTTGTAGCCCAGGCTGACCTCGAACTCAAAGAGATCCGCCTTCCTCTGCTTCCTGAGTGCTACAGTTAAAGGCATGCACCACCACCACCCAGCTTCTGGCTCTTGTTATAGAGCCAAGGATAACCTTAAACTTCTGACCCTCTTGCTTCTACCCCCAAGTGCTGGGGTTATAGACATGCACCATCATGCCGAGCTGTAAATGCTCGCTCTTCGCTTATAAAGCAGTAAAGCAGACTGTTTAAAAAAAAAATGCTCACAGATTCCTCCTGTTTTATATACCTCTTGTATGTGATGTGACTTTTCCTTCTTCAAGGAGAATTTCCCTGACTCTAATTCTAGGCTGATCACATGACCTCTCTGGCTAATGGAGTACTAGCAAGTGTGATTTAAGCAGAGCCTTTAAAAAATGCATATACAGTGAGGTTGGCCTTGTGGCTGATCTGGGAACTCTGCCACCACCATGTGATCCCATCTGGGCTGGCCTGCTGGAAGATAACAAATCACCCAGAACAGAGTTGCTCAGGCTGATCAGCCTGACCATTACATCCGTGAGCAAGGCTGTAAGAGGATGTCTGGTCCCAGTGGGGCAGGCTCACCTGCTAGCAGAGCAAAGAAGCTAACAGATCGCAGAGTCATGCTTCCCATTTCAAGCTACAGTATCCGCAGTGCCTTGTTTCATAGCAGAGGTGAAGGGACCCAGGGCCCAGTCTTACTGTCCTGTTTCCATCTCATCTTTAGTGTAAAAGAGCCGAGGCGATATTTCAGTGAGGATGAAGCTCAGTGAAAAAGCATTGCCCAGCATAGTAAAGGTCAAGTGTTCCATCCCTAGCACATACGTGAAAAACGTGTTTGATCTAAGCACGTAGGGCATGCTCATAATCTCAGCACATGGAAAGCTACACAAGACCCTGATCACTGTGATTAGAGGGCAGCCTGGGCTACTGGAAACACGTCTCATAACAAAACAGACGCTGACAGTGGTGTCACACGGCTTCAGTCCCAGCGCTTGAGAGGCAGAGACAAGTGAATCTGTGAGTTAAAGACCTCCTTGGTCTACATAGTGAGTTCCATCCAGGCCAGCTAGGGCTACAGAATGAGACCTTGTCTCAAACAACACACACATACACTACACAGCAAAACAATGACAGTTCTAAGATGTTTGATTTACTGAAACCACACCTGCCACAAACAAAGACCTTTTATCTTCCTTCAGTTCTAAAATTCTGACTCTCGGTTCAGAACTGCTCGGGTTCCTTTCCTTTGCTGTTGTCTCCCCAGGAGAGAGAGAATTCTGAGTATGTGGAGTGAGAATTAGACATGACGCCCAGTGAGAGGGAGCCGCAGGGAGACGGTGGTGGCAGGGGACTAGCACTGGACAGGACTAGACACCTCACAGTGCTGACTAAATCCCACCATACCCAAGTCTCTCTGCATCCTCGGTACTGGTCAGAGGTACCTATGTCAAACTGCTAACCCGCATCCTGAAATCTCCCTGAGGAGTCTCACCTATGGTGGTGTATGCCTGCCATCCCAGCACTCGGAAGGCTGAGGTAGGTGGATTACTGTGACTTCCAAGACAGTGTGGTCTAACTAGCAAGTAATTGACCGGACTTGGGGGTACTTGGTGAAGCCCTATCTCGGCACTCCTTCCGCTCCTCTACCCACTTCCCCCACCAACCCTGCCAAAGAAGCTCCTGGTTTTGAAGTTATCTAAAAAGCTGAAGACCTGGCCTCCACATGCAAATGGTGTAGCCAGGCAGACCTTGCGCTTGTACTGGGAAATGCTATAGTGCTTTCAAGGACTAGGCCTCCATCAGATGAACGTGGCCAAGGCTAACAAGATCGCAGGCAGAGTTAATGGACAGTTTAAAATCTATGCTCTCTGTGGGGTTCTTCACCGGATGAGTGACTCAGAAGATTCCATTCTGACAAATCCAACTCATCTCAGGAACTTCTGACCAGAAAAAAACCAATATTCTTGCTTGCTATCTGATTTCCAGATGTGTGAATACATCCCCAAACTCACAAGCACATGCGCACGCACACACACCTGTGTGTGCACACATACACAAAGTAGGAACCGGCACTCACTGTTACTACATCCTTTCTTTTTTTCCAGGAATTTTATATAAAACATATTTTGTTTGTTTGTTTATTTGTTTTTGCTTTTCAAGACAGGGCTTTTCTCTGTAGCACTGACTATCCTGGAACTTGTTCTGTAGACCAGGCCGGCCTCAAACTCAAAGAGATCTGCCTGCCTCTACCTCCCAAGTGCTGGGATTTTTAATCCCACTGCTCAGCAAATATTCTTGTTTTAACCTTAGTTTTATTTAAGAAAAAAAAATTAAAAACAACCAAAACCTTCTCTGAGGGTCTTATCTGGCCCATGAGCCAGATTTAATTATAGCAAGACATAATGGCCCATGCATTTAATCCTAGCAGAGGCAGACAGATCTTTATGACTGAGTTAGAGGAGATCAGCCTGGTCTACATAGTGAGTTCCAAGTAAACCGAGGATATGTAGTCAGACCTTCTCTCAAAATTTAACTAATTAAATATTAAAAAAAAATAAAGTTGTGAATGTGAAATATTTGTCACAGATAAATGGTGAAAACCAAATTAGCACTAACAATAGTAACAAATTATATTCGCCTTATATTCCATGCTTAGTTTCTTTCAATTTTCTTTCACTCTTCTTTACTATTCAAAGGGCAATTTTCTAGTTTCACAGACTTGTTTTGGCTATTAGTGACAGAAGTACAACTCAACCTAGCTCAAGAGAAAGAAAAAAAGGTATTAGCTTTTACCTCTTGAAAGTCAGGCATAGGGCAAGACTTACTTCAAGTGCTCTATATCACACACACACACACACACACACACACACACACACCCAGGAACTAACTACACCTCCATCTCCATCTCTGGGTTCTGCTTCCCTCTGGCCTGGCCTGTTTTGTGTGTCCCAGCTTGAGTGGTACTAATTACCTATTATGTGGCCCTTCCTTCTCCTTCAGATGATTATCCCGACCTTGTTAGGAGGACCAAGGGGCACAAGTTAGAATTCTGAATTATCCAGACCTCTTCCCGAGTTCCAGATCTCATCAATCACAGAGACAAGCCACGTCTACCCTATTTGTGTCTTAGTAATTAATTATCTGTCTTCACGGCCACGGCCTCCGTGCTTTGTCATGCACTGGTATTTCTGTTCTTGGAAGAAAGTGTCTTCCTAACTAGTTTTGACTTTCCTCCCCTCAAACCATCTACAGTGCCTAGTGCAATCAAATAGGACTGTGAGACCTGAGACCTGTGTTCCCTGCTTAAAACGTTTGGGCACATGCCTTATATACCCTGCTTTGCAGGTATGGGGTCCATGCAGGATTCAGTTTGGTGACTTTTTTTTTTTCAGTTGGTCACCTGAACCTCCTGCTGAGTAGTAGATGGCCAGGTTATCTTAGAAACCGAGCCTGAACTGGGATAGACATTAGCTGCTGGGTGAGGGGCCTCACTGTTCTCTGTCACTTGGGCTGTGACCAAGCCCTCTTAGATGCACCCTGCATGGCTTGCCCACCCATAATGCGGACTTCTGGGGAAGGGGTTTTGGGGATCTGTGACGCTCCTCCCTAGCAAACCACTTTACTCAGTAACAATCGCTAGATACCTGGAATCGGGAATGTGAGTTTGGATCTAGTCACGAAATGTTCTTTTATTCCGAGGGTCAAAAGCTCAGATGTCTCCTGGGGCCAGCAGAGAGTTGCTGCTCAATTTTTACCAACTAGGGCTTGGCAGGCAGAGTTGCCAAAGCCTTTATTTTCTTTTCTTTTCTTTTCTTTTCTTTTCTTTTCTTTTCTTTTCTTTTCTTTTCTTTCTTTCTTTCTTTTTTTCCTTTCTTCCTTTCTTTCTGTTTTTCCCCTCCAGGAAGAACCAAAGATCTCAAGTTTTGTGTATAAAACATTCTCAGTTAAACTCAGTTTTACTTTAAAAAAAAAAAAATGTAAAGGCAGAAAAAAAAACCAAAACCCTTGTCTGAGAGCCTCCCCCTGCCCCTGAGCTGTCAGTCCGTGACTCCGGGTTTCTCTCACTGATCCCAGAACAATGGACGCCCGCTTGCCCTACATTTGCATAACTAAACTCGCGGTGGCAGGGATCTAGGACTGAACAAAGATTAGCTGTGAACTGGCTGAAGAAAGTTCACGACTTCAAAATAAAATCTGACCTTTAGCTTGGCCCTTGCGGCCTCCCTAGCCCAGCTTTTGCCCTTTTTCGGTCCTGCAGTGACTTTGCCCCGCCTCTAACACCGACCTGTACCTCACAGCCCTTTTGTTATCTGACTCTCTCCCTTTACCTCTTCTTCTGCCGTTCATTGACAACCCGTCAGTCATAACACCGTCCTCCAAGATTTGATTCAAACCTCCCTTCCCTTGGACAGCCTTCCTCGACCTCAGCTTACTCTCTGGCTTACCCCATTTATACAAACAGCAACCACCAGCTACAGTCCTAACCCAGAAGACTTGGGTTCCTATGCCTTGGTATCCCCGTGACTCCATGGAGTACCTCAATCCTTAAATGAACAACGACTCCTTGGCTCTTGCCTCCAACATACTAAAATCCACTTGTGAAGAAATGAATGCTTCGGGAATACAAAGTTAGAGCTGGGAATGGTGACAAAGCTGTAGTGGCAGCTACTCTGAGGGCTGAAACAGAAGGATGGTTTCAGACCAGCCAGCACTACAGAAAAAGCTCCCGTTTGTTTCCTTTGTTTGTTGAAGTTATGGCGAGTGGAGAAAGAACTAGAAATGTTGCTTGGTAATAGAATGTTGGCCTGGCAAGTCAGACCTGTGTTCGTGTCTCCACAGACATCCTACCTAATACCTGACAAAAAGAAATGTAGCTGGACCCGGAGGTGGTGTCGCACACTTTCAATTCCAACCCTTGGGAGGCAGACGTAGGCAGCTCCCTTTGAGTCTGAGGCCAGCCTGGTCTTCAGAGTAAGTTCCAATACAGAGAAACCCTGTCTGGAAAAACATAAATCAAAAAAACAAAAGAAAAAGAAAAAGAAAGAATTTTAGTTGTCATTTGGCGTTTAGGTCCTAAACTTTGGGAATCCCAACACTCAGGAGGCAGAGGCAGGCGGAATTTCAGGACAGTCAAAGTTACACAGAAACACTAACGACACACACAAAAGGTTGGGGGGGGGAGCTTGCGTAAGCACGCAAGCTTGTAAAACACACAAAAAACAAGATTTTAAATTCATTCACCTGACTTGCCAATAGACTCACCACTGCGGCCATGTGATCCGAGGACAGAGGAAAGGCATTGAGTTCATTGCGCAAGTGAAACGCCGTAAGTATGCCGCACTTGCTCGCTGTTACGCGCTTCACGAAGTGGCAAGGCTTTTATTAAAGACTTCGTAAAGGACATTATTCATGACTGGTCGTGGCATTCCCCCACGGGAAAGTGCTCTTTCATGATCCCTGTCGATTTGAGAAGTGAGTTAAACTATTCATCGCTGTAGGAGACTCCACATTGAACATTTTGTGTACGCGGCAAGAAGGCCCAGCGGAGTATCTATAGGCAATGTTTTTTGGTTTTTGGTTTTTGCATGTGGGCACAACGCCCGAGACTACTATCGTGTTTTGTCTGGAGGAGAAGCCTGGGGACAGACTTCTTCACAACTCCACAACTTGGAGACCAAGAAGATCCGAGTGAAGCTGCCTTCAGGGTCCAAGAGGGTCGTTTCTGGGTGAACAGAGCTGTCTGTCATAGGTGTTTGTGACCACAGGGGCAGAATTGACGAACACATCTTAAAGGCTTACTGTGCCACATATACAGGGTGTGGCCATAAATCCCGTGGAGAATTCCCATGGAGGTGGTAACAACCAGCACATTGCAAACCCTCCGAAGAGACGCCCCTGATCGACGCAAAGTGGGTTGCACTGAACTAGAACTCAGGAGCTTAGTGAAGCATGATTTTTGGTTTAAAAAATTCCTAGCTGGGAAGAGGTGGCATACACCTTTAATCCCAGCACTTCATTCTTTTCTTTTTTTAATTCCCTCTGTGAGAACCTCAAAGGATCCCAAGTGTCCCTCAAACTGTGTAGGAATTTCTGGCATTCTAGGTAACAGGTCTATATACAACTTCATAGCTGGGGAATCGAACCCAGGACTTCATGCACATCAAATGCTTCATGCAGCGTACCACCTGGGTCACAGCTTGACTCAGAAATTCTGATCCTCCCCAATTCTGGGCTGGCTCTCTCTCTCTCTCTCTCTCTCTCCCATAGGTCCAATTTTGATCCTCTTGCCACAAGCTGAGAATACCGGAGTGTACCCCCAAATCTGGCTTCCCCCAGGTTTCTACAGTCAGTAGGGGTGGGGTTAGAGTGGAGTAGTAATTTGCTACGCCAAAACAGCTCTTACCAACCAGCAGCGGCCTGCTAAGGTGAGCAGCCTCAGACGGAAGACCCTTTGCATAACTCATTCTTAAATTGGCTGAGGCTTGTACAATTGTAAACTGAAACTTGGGGCAAACCCTGGCGGTTACATTTTTACACAAAGAAAGCTTCCTGCTCTGCTCTGTAGATTACTTCCTGCATTCTGTCTCTCCCCCAGCAAAGGCACACCCGAGCCTTTGGTGAGCCACGGAGCATGCTTTAAGTCACCCTCCTACCTGAAGTGACGACCTCAGAAGCAGTAGGGTTGGCATTTCATTCATAACTGAACCCGTGTGGAGGGAGGCGGGGCAGGGGCCTTTCATCTCTGTTTAATAAAATCCTGGCTATGCAACCGAAAGGGAAAATGATCCGGGAGTGTGCCGCCTGGGGGATGAGCCCTGCACCGCCCGCTCTTGGCTAATTATACCGGAGGTTGTGCAATGGGCCCAAGCCATTCACCCCGCAGGGCCAGGGCCGTGGCGTCTCTCTCTAAGTCTGCAAGGTCCCGGGCTTTCTTGGCACAGCGGGTACCCGCGGCTGCTTGCCGGTGCGTAGTGATGCAGGCTTTGCAGCAGCTGGGGCGCCACCGGAAGGAACTGATAAACCCATGCGAGTGGCACCCTTCCCCCGCTTCGGAAGTGTTCTCGAGCTCCGGTCATTGAGAAATATCGAAGGGGCAGAGAAGGGTGAGGCAAGGACAGCCCTGGGGCTGAGCTCGTGGCCTGTGATCCCACGATCCCACGTGCAGCGTGCAGCGGTAGCCTTGTCTGGGCGGGGAGAGCAGGCTACAGGGGAGGCCTAAATGCCTACTTTGCGAACAACACCTCCCCACCCCACCCCACACCCCCCCCCCCCCCCCCCCCCCCCCCCCCCCCCCGGCCGCAGGCTTGAAAATTGGGATCTGCCCAGATACTGGGCCTGCCGGTCCGCTAGCTGCTGCGGCCTCCATGGAGGGGTGCTCCAGGCTTTCCCCCGGCAGCCCCCAGGGGGAAAAGGCAGAGCTGCGGGGTCTCCTCCGCCCCGCCCGAGGAGTTAAGAGGCCAGCAGCCCGGCTGGGTTTCCGTGAAGTAGTGAGCAGATCGATAGTACTTTTGAAGTTTTACCTTCTTACTGAGTCAACACTTTCTTTCAAAGTCTGAGGGAATCTCAAGTAGCTCAGGGCGTCCTGGAACTCAATGACCTTGAACTACTAACCCTCCTGCCTCCTGGGACATAAGACTGTGCTACCCACGCGATTTTTTGGTTTTTTGTTTGTTGTTTCTGTTGTTTGTTTCTGAGGCAGGATCTCACACTAGTTTGGAACTATGTGTCCCAACTGACAGTGATTATCTTGCCTCAGTCTCTCAAGAACTGGGAATACAGGTGATGCTGCCATGCCCCGTACTTTCAGATTGAAGATTCTTCTGAACTGAAAAATTTTAAAATCAGCACAAGCGAATACTTATTTTCAAATGTCTTCGATTCTTTTTTTCTTTTTTCTTTCTTTCTTTTCTTTTTTTGAGAAGGAACATGATTTTTTTAGTTTGTGGGAGTGGCAGAGAGAATGAGAAAAATAATAAGACATCTGTGGAACAAGTCAACACAAATACAAATAGTTCCTGAGATGTTACAACAAGTTCTAGAAATAGATCGGCATAATCCGAGTTGTTCATAAGGCACTGTTCTGGTGGGTAAGCAGCCATCTTCTGGAGTATGCTGCACAGGATACCCAGGCCATGCCACACAACACTCCCCATTTGTGTCTAAATCCAAGAGCTAGTCATCCAAAACAGGTATGGATCCCACATCCATTCAAGAATGTCTTCAATCATCCTCGTCGGAGAGACAATATTTAGCTTGGTTCTCTTGACATCTCCGTGTAAAAACTCTTTGAGTTCAACTTGTATCTTATATACAGGCAAAATAAAGGTGCCCTTTCCAGATAGTTTGTATTCAGAGTTCTCATAGCCAAGGGCCCTACTGACAGCAATGTCTTATTCATTGTGTGCAAGCACTGTTGGGGGTGGTGGTGGTGGAGAGGAGCTGGCTAAATCTTGGGTATTTTTCCTTGGGAGCCAATCATCATGCTTTTTTTTAAAAGACAGTGATCTACTGGGATCTGGGAATTGCCAGTTACGTCACAGGAGTGACTCGTGAGCCCTGGGGACTTTGCCTGCCTCTACCACCTCTCCAGCATTAGGATTACAAATGCAGGCCACCAAATGTGTGCTAAGGATGGAACATAGATCCTCCAATGGCAAGGCAAGCCTCATGCTAACTCATCCTCCTTGTTCTGAATATATCACTTTTTATTTTTTATGTGTATAGGTGCCTGGTACCTTTGGAGGCCAGAAGAGGGTATCAGAGGCCAGGTAGTGGTGGCGCACGCCTTTAATCCCAGCACTTGGGAGACAGAGGCAGGCAGATCTCTGTGAGTGAGAGACAAGCCTGGTCTACAAGAGCTAGTTCCAGGACAGGCTCTAAAGCCACAGAGAAACCCTGTCTCGAAAAACAAAACAAAAAAACAAAATAAAAAAAAAAAAACAAAAAAAAAGAGGGGTATCAGACCCTTGGAACTGGAGACAGTTTATAGACAGTTGTGAGAGACCATGTGGGTAATGGGGATCAAACCTGGGTCCTCTGGAAGAACAACCACTGCTCTTAACCACTGAGTCATCTCTACAGTCATCATGCCCCCCCCCCTTCCCCTTTAAAGACAAAGGTCTCACTAGTTGACTCTATTTGGCCTGGAACTTGATATGCAGACCAGCATGGCCTTGAAATCAGAGATCCACCTGCCTCTATGTCCAGAATGCCAGGATTAATGGTGTCTACCACCACACCCAGAATGTCTCATATTCTTCGGGACCTTAAAAAACAAAACAATAAAAAGGACAAGGTTTGCTTTGTTATCCCTGTGAAAGTTGAAGAATTAATAGAAACCTCACTTTCAGGGCCTCAGGATTTTTAAGAGAAAACCAAAATGGAGGTATTCATGAGGTCTGGTGTCCTTACTGCTCCATGTCACTGGTATTGAGAATCGAGTGTGTCCACAAAGGTCATAGTTGTGAAGAGCAAAGAAAAAATCAACCAGTTTATTATACCTGACTCAAAAGTGGGACTCTTATTTTGAAGACCTTGTGGATCTCTCTCTATGCGTATACCTCTAAGAGAGTCTGTTTTTGTTTTGTATAGGGGTTTTGTTTTGGTTGTTGCTGCTGGTCAGTATTATTATTATTATCATTAAAATTATTATTATTACTACTACTACTCCTCTTGATACAGGATCTTACCATGTAGCTCAGGGGTGGCCTTTAACTCATTATGTAGGTCAGAGTGGCCTCAAAATCACAGAGCTCCACCTGCCTTTTTGCCTCTAGAATGCTAGAATTACAGACATGACCCACCATGACTGTTTTTTTTTTTCTTTTTGTGGTTTTGTTTAGATCTGGCTTAATAGCTCTGGCTGGCCTAGGATTCCCTATGTAGACCAGGCATGACTTGAATGTGTCTCAATCCCCTTGACTCAGTCTTTTTAGAATGGGATTATTCAGCAGCTTTCTATTTTCAAGGCAAATATTTAATCTCCTAGTTTGTTTAGTTAAAATCCCATTTAGCTAAATCTCTATGAAAATGTCTCTCAAGGCATGTTCAGGAGGAAGGAAATGATCATTATTAGGATTCCGAAACAGAAATGCTGTGGGACCATGGTCTGTACCCTGCACTTATATTTTAAATAAACGCTCACTGGCTAGTAGCCAGGCAGGAAGTATAGGCGGGGCAACCAGGCAGAAAGTAGAGGCAGGGCAATGAGAATTCTGGGAAGAGGGAAATTCAGTCTGCAGTTGTCACCCAGACACAGAGGAAGCAAGACGTGATTGCCTTGCCAACAAAGGTACGGAGTCACATGGCTAACATAGACAAGAATAATGGGCTAATATAAGTTATGAGTTAATAAGAAGCCTGAGCTACTAGGCCAACCAGTTTATAATTAATATAGACCTCCATGTTTCCTTTGGGACTCAACGACTGCAGGACTGGGTGGGACAGAAACCTCGGTCAACACAGAAAGGAATAGGGACTATGTCTCTTATTCCCTGGCAGGGCCTCAGGAGATACCCAATGATTCTGAAATTGGTGGGATCCAGTGCAAAGTGGAAACATGGCATCCCCTTCAGAAATTGTATAAAAGGATTTCATTACCACAAATTCAGATCCCAGGCAAATGCATAAGCCAAGGTCCCGGGAACAATCCTGTTCATTGTCCAAATGTTGCATGGGTCCACTCAGAAAACCTCAGGCGGGTACTAGGCCATGGCAGGAAAAATTAAGAGATGTGGGGAGAGATGGCTCAGTAGTTAAGAGTATTGGCTGACCTAGAGACCCTTGGTTCAATTCCTAGCACCCATGTGGAGCTATACAACTCCAGTTCCAGGAGTTCCAAGGGCCTCAGCTTCTGCCCACATGTGGTACACAGACATACATGCATGCAACCCCTCCCCTCCCCATCCCCAGCATATTCTTAAAAAAAAAAAAACTAAAATAAAAAGATGGCATGTAGAGTAATGAGTTCCCGGGTCTCCCTTTTGCCACAGCCCATCAAGGGCCAGTAATCTGTGGCCCAATTAACTATAGACTTTAAGAGCTGGTGACAAGAGATATTATTCACCAACAAGAAAGAGACTACTGTATAATTTAATATACTTTGGTGTTACTTTGAGCTCCATTTCTGCCCACAATACAAAAGTTTCTCATCTGGGTCCAATGTACCTTTTGTTTTCTGCAAATTAGAGTTTTTAAAAATGCCCACTCTGGGTGGGCATGGTGGTGCACAAGAATAATCCCATCATTTGGAATGCTGAGGCAAAAGGACCAAGAGTTGAAGGAAAGTCTCGGCCACATAACAAGTTCGAAGCCACTTTGAAGACAGGCTAGAAAAACACTTGCTCTCTGTCGACCAAAAAAAAAAAAAAATCGCAAGATTCCCGTGAAACTGAACCTCTTCTGCCATTCAGGACATTGGCAAAGCCCAACTCCCTCTTAGCTCGGTTTCTAACACAGTTAATATGTTGAGGCCAGCAGCGACCACCTGCACCGCCGCCCCCACCCCGCACCCCTTAGCGCCGCGTTCTTCCAAGCCCGAACTCTCGGGCTGCAGTTTAACTCCTCCCCATCTCCGCCCCGCCACCTCCCACTTGATTTTTAATCCAAAGGTTTGGAAGGAGGGAGGGGACAAAACGGGAGCCAGATGTGTTCTCGTCCTCGGCTCCCGCCTCCCTCCCTCTTGGGCTTCCTAAAACCCGGAGCCCCGGAGACAAGGATTTGGAGCCGGACAAACACAGGGACAAACACATCGCCAACCACGCCGTTCCTCCTCGCCGGCTCCTCCCGGACTCGAAGCTAGCGGGAGGGGGAGTAGAAGCGGGCACTCTCAGTAGGCGGGACAAAGTGGTGTCTCTCTCTCTCTCTCTCTCTCTCTCTCTCTCTCTCTCTCTCTCTCTCTCTCTCTCTCTCTCGTCTCCTCTCTCTCTCTCTCTCTCTCTCTCTCTCTCTCTCTCTCTCTCTCTCTCTCTTTTTTTTTTGGTTGCAAGTAGGAAGCTTTTTGCACTCCACCACCTCTGGCCGCTGGGAAGACGTCATCGCTTCCGCCCTACTTCCTCCTCCTGTTGGCGGCGCTGAGAATCCAATATGGAGTAAATCGGTGGAGTCGCGAGATGGGGTTCAGACGGGGCGCCCTGCACCGCCTCCCAGGCGCACCTCCCCCGGCCGCCGAGCGCTACCCGGAACCCTGATTGGCCAGGTCCCCGGGGGCGACCCCGGCCCGGCCTCACCGCAGCCAGCCGCCCGCCCGCCGCCCCGAGCGTGCTTGTTTTTCTGCTGCTCTACCCCTCCGGGTCCCCTTCCCAAATCTCGCCCCTGCGCCCGTTCAGAGCCTGGGGGCCGCGCCCGGCCGGCCTGTGGCGTCCGCTGCCCGGTGCACCCCTTCCCAGACCTCGCCCTGCGCTCGGGGAGCGCCGTTTCTCCGCCTGCCTAGGCGCCCCCTTCATCTCTAGCTCCCCCCTCCACCACCAAATCAGGAGATGTCGGAGATGTGAAGAAGGGGGGCGAGCGCACAGGAAGATGAAGGGAGCCAGGCTGCCCGCCGCGGGACAGGCGTCTAGGTGAACAAGAAAATGACCGAAGAAACACACCCGGACGAGTAAGTTTCGCCGGGGGTGGGACGTGGGTGCCCGGCAGGGAGGCGTGGGGGCCGCCGCCAAGGACGCAGGCGGGGGACTCGTCGGGGGAACTTGGCGTGGGGTGCTGCTGGCTGTCGGGGCTGCGCGTGAGGCTCTCCAGCCTGGCCGGGGGAAGCTGCAGGAACCGCCTAGGGTCTGCGAGTCCGGGTCGCGGCCGGGGCCAAGGGCGCGCGAATGACCTCGGGGCGGTCCCCCGCACTGGCACTGCGCGAGCGGAAGCTCCAATGCCCTCCACGCGGGGCATCCCGGGGTCGATGGGTTTGTGTGCATGGTGACTTTGTGACTCCCGCTCTGCTGCCTGCCCCACAGTCCTCTCCGGAGCCCTCTGGGGCCCGGCTCCGCCATTTCGTTTTCTTGAATCGCTCTCATTTGCATACCACATTTTCATTCATAAAAACACGAAGGAGCTGGGGGAGGGCAGGCTCGGCTCAGCACAGGGTCCGTGCGCTTGGGTCCGCGCAGCAGCCGGAGTGCGGGAGCAGCCCGCGGAGTCCCGGTGCGCGTGAGTGTGTGCACGCGCGTGTGGGCTGGCACACGCTCCCCGCGCGGTGTCGGGGCAGCTCTGGGGGCGGATCCGAAGCGTGTGCAGCGAGGGCGGGAGAGAGCGTGCGGGAAGCGCGCTCCTGGCGTGTCTGTGAGGGAGAGCGCGTGCCCGAGCGTGTGCCCGGCACGCAGGCCCGAGGGGAACAAAGCTCTCGGTGCTTAGTTGGAGGTGCTCCCGGGCCGCCCCTTGGGGAGACCCGGGCCTGTCACTGTCTTCCCGCAAATGGCAGTGCCTCACGCCTTAGTTGCGCGTTGGGTTGGGTCTCCCTCTTGGGTTCGAGGCGTTTCCCTTGCGGGGTTCTGGGGGCGGGGCCGCCGTTCTGCCTGGGCCCCCGGTACTCTGCCTGGGGTCCAAGTGGTCCTTACTCTGTGACTGCTGTTTAGTGACTGAGCTCGCTTGCCACCAGTCACTTTTTTTTTTTGTGAATAAGACGGTCTCCTTTATTGTCACATGATATCCCTCCTCCCCTGCACATTCATAAATCCTAAGTCTGCCTCGGCTCCTTTCATTCAGTGTTGCCATTAGCCAAGGTAGTAGCTGCGCCTGCTTGGACTCCAGAGCCGGTCAGCAGCCTCCGGGAAGCCGAAGGGGAGGGAGACCTAGGGCGGTGGAGTGTGGATGGCTGGAGACTAGTTTCCAAACCTCTTGTCTTTTGCTTTTGTGTGTCGTCCCAACTCACCTCCCCATGGACACTCCAGAGTGCAGAGGGGAAGTGACTTAGGACTGGGTGACCTGGAGTCTTAAAGAGCTCTTGTAGCAGGTGGCAGAATCCTGTGCTCTACTATGAGAAATCTTACCTTTTTCTTTGTTTTCGGTGCTGGGGTTTGCACCCAGGGCCTGGCACACCCAGACAAGCAAGTCCTCGTTTGTTTTTAAATAGTCCTTTATCCTTTGGCGTCCATTGTCAGGCCGGGTGGAAGGAAGCTGATGTTCTGGGAAGGGAATTTCCTTCGGTGTGTCCCCAGGGAGATTTGACGGCAGTCACCCTAATCTGTCAAGACACCTGTCCCTGGAGAGGTTCCCACCTGCTGTGCAAGCTCCCACAGCCCATGCTGGCCTGTTTTAGACATTTGACTTTGCCTTCCTATACCTGTCATTGACATCATAAAGCGGAAAAGAGAAGTTGGGAGTTTTCGTGCTGAAATATGGAGGGAAAGGAATATCTGCTAGGCCTTCCGCTTTTGGAACTTGGCCAATAAACAATCCTTTTTCTGGCCCCCAGTTCGTGCTTGCACGTAGGAGTAGCCTTAGGAGTGATGACCCGAACCTGTGCTGTTGGGGGTTCTTGGAGAGCTTTGCGCATGCATTGCCCGACGGTTCCTTGGCTCCTTCCGCGGAGAGTGCAGGAGCGCAGGTATGGCTTGAGCCCTTCAGCAGTGCATCAGCTCTGCATCCTTGCCCATTTGCTAGCCTAAGCCAAAGGATTGCAGGTGGGGGAAAGGGCGTGAAGTGAACACCTCTCCCTCCGTCTTGGGAAGAGAGGTGAGTTTTACGACTGCTGACTGCTCGCTGTTGAAGTTGGTGGCTCACACCTTTATCCCAGCAGCTGGAGAGCGAAGCAGGAGGACCTGTTCTGAGTTTGAAACCCGCCTATACTACCTCGGTACAGGCCAGCTTGCGCTAAGAGGAAGACCCTGACTCCAAAAAGACAAAAGTTCTATTGAGACAATAGATACGGAGATGATTCAGAGGATTGGAAGCCCTGGCCATCTCCACTGCTGTTGAAATGCTTGCTGGAGGTGACATTTATTTTGTTTCTGTCTTTGAGACAGAGCTTCACTATGAACCCCCTGGCTGGCTTGGGACTTTCTGTATAGACCAGTGTGGACTCTAGCTTAGAGAGATTCTCCTGCCTCAGCTTCCTGAGTGCTGGCTTTTCTTTTTGTTACTGTTGTTTTTTTGAGACAGGGTTTCGCTGACATGTTTGTGCCGTTGTACCAACCTCTGGAATTAGTTAATATGACTTCTGTGGCAATGAACTGTGTGGAACTCACTGCGGTATTAACTCTAATTATATTTGAGGAAACGGAAGAGAGTTTGTAGTTTGCCCAAGATCACCCCTTTAGTGACTGAAGAAATTCACTCCACAGCCTGGTGCAGGAGGAACACCTTGCTCCCAGCTAGTGTCTGTGAAGGGCGATGGTCAGGCTTCGGGAGTCTGACCTCCTGCAGGCTAGGTGGGTGCTTCACTGCTGCTGAAGTCCTGCCTCCTGGCACGATTCACCACGCTTCTGCCAGTCATTCTGTTGGTTCCTAATTGTTCTAAATCAGTGACAATCTGTTGCCATGGTTTTGCCTCTTTGAAAAATTTTGTAAAATATGGGAAGCATATACATTCAAGTGAAGTTAAGCAAACTTGGGCATGAGAATGCTGTAATCCTCCTCAAGGTTATGGATGGAGGCTCAGAGTATTGTTATTGGAGTGTGTTAGACCCAGTACAGGCAATGTTGAACCATATACAATTTTGTCTTTTTAAAAGTTTATTTTTGGTGTGTATGTGCAGTGTATATGGTGTGTGTGTGTATGTGTGTACATACATGAGTGCCGTCTGTGTTGGAGGTCAGAGGACAACTTGATGGAGTTGGTTTTCTACTTTTCACCTTTGTTTGGATCCTGGGGAATCAAACTGAGGTCATCAGGTTTCTATGGCAAGTACTTGACCTGAGGAGCCACCCGTTGTCCCCAACAGGATCCTGATTTTTTGTTTGTTTTGAGACAGGGTTTTATGAGCTCAGGCTGGCCTCCAACTCCATGTTGTCTGTCTCTGAATTCCTCCCTTTTCCTCCTGTGTCTCCCTTCTGAATGCTGGGCTTGCAGTTATTCAGTACCACACCTGACAAAAGACGTTTTTATATATGTGCCGTTTGTTTGGGTGTGCATTTGTGCACATGTGTGTAGGGCCTGTGAAGTCTAAAAGAGAGCACTGGATCCCTCTAAATCTAGAGTTACTGGCAGTTGTGAGCCACCTAATGTGAGTGCTGAGACCCAAACTCCCATCCTTGAGAAGAGCAGCAAATACTGTTTTTTAACCAACCTACCTACCTTCCTTCCTTCCTTCCTTCCTTCCTTCCTTCCTTCCTTCCTTCCTTCCTTCTTTCCTTCGACAGGGTTTCTCTGTGTTGCCCTGAATGTCCTGGAACTCTGTACACCAGGCTGGTCTCGAACTCATAGCTTGCCGGGATTTGGGGTGTGAGCCCCCACCACCTAACTTGCAGCTAATGCTCTTAATCATTGAGCTCTCTCTCCAGCCCCATTTTGTTTTGTTTTTCCCTTCTGTTTTTCCAGAAATTCATAAATTTTGCAACAGGAAAGTTAGTGACTGGCCTTGAACTCGCTCTTTAGTTCAGGCCGACTTGAATTTATGATTTTCTTGTTTCAGCCCCCTGAGTATTGGAGACTATGTGCATCTTTGCCCCACTAAGCCCAGCTGATTGCATTTGTTTGACTGTGAGTTTGTTTGTTTGAGACAGGGTCTCACTGTGTAACCCCAGCTCACTTGGGACTTGCCACATATTTAGGGTTGCCCTTGAGCCTGCAGCGATCTTCCTGCCTCTGCGTCCCATGGCTGGGAATACCTTTTCCATTCAGGTAAGCAGGCTTTTTTGTTTTAAATTTTGGAGACAGCTCTTGCTGTCTAACACGGCTGGTTTAGAACTCACAGGTTTAAATCCCTGAGCCAGGAAATTTTTACACACAGAACTCTTGATGTTGAAAATATGAGTTGACTGGGCAAAATCAGAATCTTGATCCATTCATTAGAAAATGCTACTTTTTTTTGTGGCTACAAGTCTCAGATACATTCCTGCTGCCTAACCAGTAAAACCTGTAAGGAACACCGCAGGAAGACCTACAACTTTTTTGCCCCAACAGCTTGCTTACTCTTGCTGCTTTTGTGAGTTAGTTTGTGTGTTTTTTGTTTGAGAGAGGATGTAACCCTGGCTAACCACACACTTACTGTGTAGCTGAGGATGGCCCTGAGTGTTGAATTATTGGGATGAATTCCGAGTTCGCTGTTGCTCTTCATTTTGGGATTCTGTTTTGCTTTCCATCCATAGGTGAGGGGACTCTCTTCTTCCCAGCCAGTTTTGAGCTATCCTTTGGGGGTTGTCCTTGACTTTTCGCCACCCCGCCTCTCCTGGCTGTAGTCTGTTTCCTCTTGTTCTGCCAGGCAGTTCTTACCGTATAGCTGGGCTTCTCCGGTTTAGATTCTGCGTCAGACTATGGGCTCTTTGGATTCAGGGTTACTGCATACTAATTCCACTGTTTAGTTTTCTCCTGTTGGCCCAGTACCATTGAGGACATTGTATTTGCTTAATAAATGTGTACCGAAGAAAGTAATGGATATAATTATTTCAAAATGCTGTTTTGGGCCTGGGGAGATTGCTCAATAGATAAAAACATGCAGGAACCTGAGTTAGAATCCCCAGAATCCATAGAAACTGGTAGTGCACATTGGAATCTCCCTGCTCCTGGCAGATGATCGGAAGCCTAGACAGGACTCCCCAGAAGTCTGTGGGTCATGTGGCCTGACATACATAACAGCAGATGAAGAGACTCCAGGGACCGGAGCGGTAGCTCAGTGGTTAAGAGCACTTGCTCCTCTTACAGAGGACCCAGAAGTTTAGTGTTGCTTGATTGGTTGATTTTTTAAGAGCTGGAGATTAGCAGGGTCTCACTGTGTTCCCCGGGCTGGCGTGGAACTCCTGAACTCCAGCAATCCTCCTGCCTCTACGTTTCCAAGAAGCCTGGACTGTGGCATCGGCTCAGCGCGTCCGTCTTCCAGCTGAGAGGTGACTCTCCAGCGTAGTAAAGTGGGGTCTGCGTCCCCGTCCCTGCAGGGAAGTCTGGAGACATCACAAGATTAACAGTTTGCCGTCGCTGCAGGGTTCTGGGGGAGCCTTCTCGCTTGCTGTTGGGGACAGCTGTGCTGATGAACTCCATACTGGCGTAGGTCCGACATGGCTGGCTGAACACCAACAGTCGAACAGCGGGTCCTCAGAAACCAGTGTGCGCTAATGGAGGCAGAGCCGGAAGTTTTGATATGTGTGCTTGTTTGTTTTGGCTCATTTTCTCTGAAGGAAATTAGACTGACTTTAAGACCTTAAAGATAATACTACATTGATGATATGGGGGCCCTGTCTATGGTGTCATATTTCATGGATGCACACAGTGTTGTATGTGTTTTAATTTAGTCTTTCAGAGTCCATACACTTAATGCGCTTTGTTCAGTAAACACCCCCCCTCCACCCGCTGTCCTCATCTTTTCCTTTTTCCCCGTTGAACCCCTCCCCTTCCCTCCTACCTGCTGTTCTGTTCCTATGGACCTAATGTAATAATTATAACTGCGGCCCTTGGTTAGCTTAGAATGTTTCTAAACCTATCTGAGCAACTCGCGACGCTCCGAGGAAACCCGCACAGTTTGTCGGGGAACAGCATTCGGAACAATGTTAGAGGTGTTAAGTGTGTGTGAGTGTGTGTCCCGCTGCGTTTCAGGAGGGTTTGCACGAGTGTGGGTAGGGGCAAGGCGTGTTTTCTGCGTGCCTGCTCTGAGTAGGCACATACTTAATAAATGCCCTGACAGGTATCCCAGGGCGTGGAAAGAAAACAGAGTAGCATTAATAAAATGCTTGATACTGACTGTATTAAGAGCCCGTTCAACTGCAGGGCAACTGCTTTATGACCAGTCTGTTCCCTCGCTTAGCTGGTTTTTGTTAACAACACATCCACACGGCGTTTTGTACACGTGACTGTCAGAGTGCGCTTCCGTAGGCACGCTTTACATGCGCACACAACATAGCTGGCTGAAAGCAGTTTTTGTCTTTGTGCTTAGTGGGTAGAGGTAGGTAAGCGGTTGGACTTCATCTTAGCCTTTAGTACTTTCGTTGTGTATTTTGAGACAGGGTCTCACTATGTAGCCAGAGCTAGCCTGGAGCTCACTATATAGGCCAGGCTGGCCCGAATTCATAGAGCTCTAACTGCCTCTGACTGCCGAGTGCTGGGGTTAAAGGCGTGTGCTACCACACTTGGCTATGTGAAGTATTTCTGACCGAAGAAATTAGATATTAGAACAGCTTCTAAAATGACGGCTGCGGCCCTTTGCCTCCGCGGATGCCATAGTAATTCTTTCAGACGTGGTTGTTTTGTTCTTGGTTATATTCCCTTGGATCCATTCATAAATGCATAAAAATGTACCAGGCTAAATGTCAGTTGTCTTTTCCTTATTCATCTGGCAATACTATCCTTTCCTGTCATAATTTATTCCTCTTATTTCTGTCTGCTGTTGCATAGCCCTGGTTCTCACCTCCCGTGCCGACGGCTCGGAGAATTGTACCAGGCTTACATTTGTGTTCGGTGGGGACTGCAGGAGCATAGGGAAACTTTGCCCGTGTTGTGTGAAGAATTTATTGACCCTTACGTCCGTGGCCTGACAGTGCATATCAGTCAGTAGGTTTTCTGCAAACATGTGATGGAGGTTAATGCTTTTTTCATTAAAAAAAAAAATTTCAAATCGGTCTGGCTTAGAGTTCACCATGTAGTCAAGGGTGACATTGAATTACCGCACACTGTGTTCTCAGGGTTAGACCCAGGGTCTTGTGTGTGCTTGGCAAGCGCTCTGACCCTGAACTCAATCCACAGCCCTGCTTTGTTGTTATTTATTTGTTTTTTGAGACAAGGTCTCACTATTAGTTCTGGCTGGCCTGGAACTCACTGTGTAGTCTAGGCTGGCCTTGAACACTCAGAGATCTGACTGCCTCTGCCTCTTACGTGCTGGCATTAGTGGCATGTGCTACTGTCCCGTCCCCCCACGTCCGTGCCCTTTTTTTTTTTTTATGTTTGGTTTTTCATGATGGGTTTCTCTGTAGTCCTGTCTGTCCTGGAACTAGCACTGTAAACCAGGCTGGCCTCAAACTCACAGAGATCTGCCTGCATCTGCCTCTCAAGTGCTGGGATTAAAGGCATGCACTACCACTGACTGGTCCCTTGTTTTTTTAAAGAGAAGGTCTTACTCTGTGTGTGGTCCAGACTAGCCTAGAACTCAGTGCAACCCAGAAAAACCTTTAAGTCATATCCTCTTGTGTCGGCTTTCCTTGTAGGAGAATTACAGACATGACCTGCCACCTCAAGCTTGAGAATATTTATTTTCAGGACTACCGAGAAGAAGGCTGCTATGATGGTAGTGTTCTAGATATGACTTTGGACAGATCCTACCTCTCTCTGTCCCCTTTCTGACTCAGGAGCTCTGGATTGCATACAGAAGTTCATTGTGTTGAACTGGTCTAGACCAGCCTCTTACTAAGTAGGAAGTGTGGTAGCCTGGGTCAAGCTTTTTTTTTTTTTAAGCAGGCACCGAGTGTTGGGAATTCACTGGACCCCTTCACATCTGCTGTGGCTCCTTGTGTGACAAGATGTCCTGTCTTTTCATAGTGTCAGGTGACCACTGCTTATTCACACTTTGGAGTGGAGAGACTTGTTCAGAGTTCTTTGGAGCCCAGCCAAGGGGAGCCAGAGTCTCGACGTCAGGTTCGACTGTTCAGCTTTGCTTCTTTGATGTCCTGGTAGGGTGCTCTGGAATAAAACCTCTCTCCCTGTCTCTGCTGACAGGATCATGTTCATGTACCTGACTGTCCTGGCCTCAAACTTGTGGGAACCCCCCTGCCCTGGCCTTCTTGGTGTTGGACTAGAGGCATGCACCAGACTATGGAAGCTTTTTTTGTTCTCGGGAAGTTAGGGAGCACTGGAAAACAGCTGTTGATATTGTGTGTGCAGTAGACTTAGATTCTAATGCCTGTTCTTGGGCCCTAATTGCGACACCATGTGTAGATTATCATACTACACGGAATAAGCAGCAGAGGGTACAGCCGGAGGGACGGAGTGACCGGCTTAGCAACTGCCTGTCACTGGATCCAGAACACCTAACACCTCCCTCTAATCCACGTACTTGTCAGAGCTGTGACTCAGGCGGTCCCTGCCCTTGGGGAACTTCCGTGCTAGGGTGTTAGAGGCTTTCTCGTGCCTTAGGGGTATGAGGACAGCCTTGTCTTCCCCGGTGATGACTGGTTGCACAGTTGTTTGCCCCGTTTCTCACCTGCTAACGCGCGGCTGGGCTTCCCAGATGGTGGAGCTGAAGATCCAGGCCGAGCGTGTTTTAGGATCTGCATGACTTGGCCAGGCTTGCCTAACGAGCATGCCCCTTGTTCTTAAGGCACGTGGGGATTGTGTCGTACGTAAGTGCGTGTGCGTGTTAGTCTGTGGGTGGACTGTGTCTGACCCTCCAGCATCCGTGTGCTGAAAGTGAGAGTGAGATTTTGAAAAGTTAACGTGTCACCTGAGGGCTAAGGATGTAGCTCACTAGTAGAATATCTGCTTAGCAGGCACAAGGCCACTGTGGTTTCAATCTCCAATGCCACACACACAATAATAATAATGCTAATAATAAATTAAAATTTTGTCTTCCTTGATCACAACAGGATTTATGGTTTTTTTTTTTTGTTTTGTTTTAAATAAGATCTAATTCCATAGCTGTGGCTGGCCTCACACGTGTGGCAATCCTCCTACCTTAGTGTCCTCAGTGCTAGGACTGCAGGTATGACCCACTAGAACTAGCAGGACTTTGGTTGTTACTCTTGTTATTTTCTAAACAAGGTTTCTCTGTGTAGCCCTGGCCATCCTGGAATTCGCTCTGTAGACCAGGCTGGTCTCCCACTCAGGGATCCCCCTGCTTCTGCCACCCTAGTGCTGGGATTAAAGGTGTGCACCACCTCTGCCTGACTTTTTCCTTTAAATAAAAATTTTATTTTATGTATGTATGTGTTTTGCCTACACATATGTACGTGCACCGCATGTGTGCTCGGTGCCTGAGGAAGTCAGAAGAAGGCATCGGCTCTCCTAGAATTGGAGTTATGAATGGCTGTGGGTCACCATGTGGTGCTGAGAACTGAACTCGGGGCCTCTGCAGGAGGCAGAAGAACCCAGTGTTCTTCACTATCGAAGCAATTAGCCAGAACCAGGTTCTTGTCCTTAGATCTCAGAGATCTGCCTATGCCTCAGTGCTAAGATGAAAGGCATGTGCCCCCATTGCCCAGCTGACTTCAGAATCTTTTTTTTTAGATTTATTTATTTATTATGTATACAATGGTCTGCCTGCATGTATCCCTGCAGACAGAAGTTGGCACCAGATCTTATTACCGGTGGTTGTGAGCCACATATGGTTTCTGGGAATTGAACTCAGGACCTCTGGAAGAGCAGTCAATGCTTTTAACCATTGAGCCATCTCTCCAGCCCCTGAATTCAGAATCTTTTAAGTGTTTTAATGCTAGGTGACATCTCTTCGCCAGTCCTTCCTTTCTCATTGTGGGTTGAACCTAGGACCTCAAAGAGTTAGGCTGGACGCCAGTGAGCTATCCTCAGCCCGTACGGTGGGCTCTTCCTCTGCCTGCAGTGTGAGCAGCGGAAGCGTGTATGTGGAAAGAGAACAAGCTGCTGCACCCTGGGTGGAAAGTGTGGGTGAGCACAGTGGGTGGGCACAGTGGGTGAGCACAGTGGGTGAGCACAGTGGGTGAGCACAGTGGGTGACAGGGCGTCCTTCATCTGAACCAGCTGATGAGGGACAGTAGTCGCTTTCAGAAGTTCCTCTAGGACTGGGCTCCTAGGGGGATGGGCTCCTCACCCCGCGGGGCCCGGGATGATGTTTTCAGAAAGATTTAAATGTATTTTATAGGTTTGATCTCAGATAAGTACGGAACCATGGTTGGTATTAGTTATTCATTTGTTGAGGCTCTTTGGACAAGGTGGTGCATCTACCCTGGTAATAATAATACCGAGAACGTCTTTCTCCGTCCCTGGCAGCATTTCTTGTTTGACTTTAGATGGGAATGAGTTGAGGAAAACTTTGTAATTTTTTTTTTTTTCTGGCTTTAAAACAAGCAAACAAGCAAAACCACGCTGTAGCCTGGCATGGTGGTCCTCACCTTTAATCCCAGCATTCTGGGGCAGAGGCAGGCAGCTCTCTCTGAGTTCCAGGACAGCCAGGGCTACATAGAGAAACCCAGTCTCAAAATTGTATCAAACAAACAAACAAAAAACCCAAAAAGAGTTCTCTGTGAATGCCAGGAGCCCCAAGAAATCCATCACTTAAGCATGCAGAGTCCCCCAGCTGTGCAGAATCCTAGCAGGCAGCTGGCACTCTTCACCTTCCAGGGAAATCGGTCATGTACGGAAAGTCCGCTGGCCCTGGGAAGCATGCACGTTCAGGCCTAGAAGAAATCACAGGAAATAATTAAACAGAGAAGGTCAGAGAAAGAGGAAGTGGTTGTGTTGTTTCTGATGCGAATAGCATTGTTGTTACTGGGGATCAAGATGGTGATGTTTAAATCTCCTGCCATGTGACTGCTTGGGGCTTTGATTGTATTTAAATTGTGGCCCTTTTAGTTTATTCTTTCAGACAGCAATCTTGTTAGGAAATGAATTGCTGTTAGGTCTTATCAGGAATCCCTGTGTGCCTAAGCAGAAATCTTAAGTGAGAGTTGCTTATAGCCAAGCCTTTAAATGGGATGACTGTCAAGACTATTAGAGGTTAATTTTAGGTGTCTGCAGTTCTCCCTAATTCTCCTGATTAAACACTTTAACATAATAGTTTCCTTAATTGGAATAATGATGGAATATTAGCATGCATATTAAACCATTTACCTAAATCTGAATAGGGTTAAAATGTAAATGATCCGTCACTTGTCAGTTCTTACTCTTTGGAGATAGTTCCTGGTGAGAACGGAAAGAGACTGGAATATGAATTGGAGTAGGGAGGGCTATACTTGGACCTGGCTGCTGCAGCTCTAAGAATAGACCAGAAGGCTAAAATAAGTGAGAAATTCTTTGTCTCCCCCAGAAGAAGCTCTGAAAACATGCGGGCCTGCACTTCTTCTGCAGGGAGATGGGGACCCTGTGGTTTAATAGTCTGCCATATTTTTCTTTCAGAGGATCCTAAGTAAGGCCTAAGGTCCATTCCCAGGAAGTCTCTTGTAGAACTTTTTTGAAAAGATTGTGTATTTTTTCCAACTATGCATTTATGTGTGTGTGGATATGTACATGTGAATGCAGGTTCCTGAGGAGGCCAGAAAAGGGTGTCATTCCCTGGAGCTGGAGTCCGTGAGCAACCCAACTTGGGTGCTGGGAGATGATCTTGGGTCCTAACGGCTGTTTCTCCAGCTCCTGTGGATCTTTTAAAATTGGTTTTGGTTTTGTGTGTGCCTGTCTGTGGCTATGTGTGCACCACAGTGTGCGTGTGGTGCTCAGAGGACAACTTTTGGGATCTCTTGTTTGATCCATGTGGGTCCTAGGGGTTGAACTCAGGTCATGAGACCCAGGAGCAGGCGACTTGACCTACAGAGCCATCTGACCAGCCCTAAGCTGCAAGTCTTGAATTGACTAACTACCCAGTCTTTCACAACAAGTTGCTGGCATTCCTTATGTCACCTAAGTGTTGCTTGCCGTGACCATGACCATGGTGGTGACCCTCAACCGTGACCGTCGTGTTGACCATGAGGCATGACCATGGTGTTGACCATGAGCCATGACCACGGTGTTGACCATGTGCCAGTACTTCTTCCCTACAGACAAGGCAAAAAGTTAGGTCTCCTTAAAGCAGTAGGAATTACGAGTGAATCGTGCATCGCTCGGCTTGGCCCGTCTCCTCACGCTTGCAGTCATTAAATACAAAGCCTTTTCTGTGCAGTTCTTTCTGTCGCAGGGGAGAGGCTGCCCCCCAACTCTGAAAGTTTAAATGGATTCCAAATAGTAAAAGAAGACAGGTTGCCATATGTAAATGAGTTCTGGGATTCAGGGCGTTTAGATTACCCCCCCTCCCCTTTGCCACTAACCTGCCATGTGGCTTTTGGTCTGATTACCATGTCCTCAGATGATACAATAACATTGCAGGGCTCTTCTAGAGGCAGGTGTTAAAATGAGACCCCGTTTTAAAAAAATCAAAAACTCAAACTGGAGAGATGGCTTAGCAGTTGAGGGTGCTCACTGCTTTTGCAGAACACCCAGGTTCAGTCCCCAGCACCCACATACTTAATCTCTCTGTAACTATAGTTCCAGGTGCTCATTCCTCCTCTTCTGGCCTCATGGGGCTCATGCAAGCATGTCGTGCGCATAAGCTTCATGCAGGGACACACACACACACAAATAAATAAATCTTTAAAATGATACAGACCTTTTGGTTGGGAGTATAAGTCAGTGACTTGCCCAGCATGCACAAAGTCCCAGTGTGATCTCTCATTTATATTAAATGAAAGTGTGTAAAGTCAAGCATGGGCGTATAAGAGGCAGAGGCAGGAGGATCATGAGTTGGAGGCCAGCCCTGTCTACACAGCAAGCTATCTAGGACATCCAGCACTATGTAACGGAGAGGTCCTGTCTCAAATAAACAAAATTGTTAATAAATAAAAGTAAGCACCAAGCCCATGCAGATGCCTTAATCCCAGCTCTGGGGAGGCAGAGGCAGGTGGATCACGGTGAGACCTTGTTTCAAAAATTGAAAAATAAAAACGGAAAGCTTCAGCAAACTCTTCTTGACTCTTCTATTTTTTCTCTTAACTAGAGAAAAAAAAACTGATTTTTTTTTTTAATGATTATACCAGCCAGGCAGAGTTGGTATTCTGTAGGTCTTGAGTGTTGACTCCTACAAGGGTGCTAGTACATTTTCAGGGAGAGGCAGACCAGCCAGACTCGGGAGGGGCCGCCTCTTGTCCATAGGCTTCCACCACAGGCAAGACAGCCCATCTACAAGTTCGTGCAGGTTCATGTATCTGTTGACGCTGAGTTTGGAGGCTGCCGAGTGCTGGGCCAACCGAGTAGGTGTGTGGACTTTTGTTCCTGAAGCCAGACTTGAGAGCAGGCAGATGACGAAGTGATAAGATGGTAATATAAAACTAGTGAGGGGGTGTGGGCTGCCTTGGAGTCAAGGAGGCCACTTGTCTGACGGGGCTGATAGGACTTTTCTGTTTGGGTCTAGTTAAGCACTGAGGGCGTGGATGGAGAAATCTGCATTCACCGGAGGCCGTTGGCATGTTCGTCGGAAAGTACTCTGGGCAGGTTCAGAACAGTAAAGCAACTTGCTTTGACGGTCAGGCATCCTCTTGAGAAGCCCTGTGAGGGCTTCCTGTTTGTCTGTCTTCATATTGCTGCCCCTCATCTCACCCCACTCACTAGTAGAGAAATGGCAGGTGCATCACCCTTCTCAACGGTAAAGCGTTTGCCACTCACCACTGCGTGCTTAGAGCTGGAGAAGGTTCTGGGAAATGACCAGCTCAGGTCCCTTCTTTGACACATAAATTGTATCTGGCCAGGCAGTGATACAGCCATGGTGTGGTTTGAGCTGTGTCAGGGAGATATCATCTGGTCTTGGTCGCATCCCCTTCTGGGCTTTATATGAAATGTCTGAGACTTCCATTAGCTCTGAGTTGTCAAAGCCTAGGCGACAGGAAGGAGGCGGAGTCGGCAGCCGCTCAGGTCCATGTGGCCCACGTAGATGTTGAACCATCAACACGAACAGATTGCTCGCCTTGGTCACATGCTGTGCAAGGGTGAGACAGATGAGCTTCCAAATGCTGTTCCTGTGTGTGTCGCCTGTGGCTTGGCAGGAGGGTACAGGAAGTTTGGGAGTGGAGGCAAGGGGCCTCCAGATGGCTGTCCTGGGAGAGAGAAGATGAGCCCTCAGACAGTTGAAATACACAAGAAGTTCCCAGGATTCTGCATCTGAGCTATGGAGGGACAGTTTCTGTGACTACCTATGTTTTTCTCTTGCTACCCAGCCCAAACTTCTATGCTCCTGTGTGATTTTGATGTTTACTGCCTGTCTAAAAAACAATAAGGAAAAATGTTTCTCCATGACCAGTAGAGCCACACCTCCTTCCTTCTCCTTGCTGTAACCGTTCTGATGGCATGAAGTTGTCACAACAATGTACCTAAACTACCAGGCATCCCAGTCTGGCATCCCTACCCTCCACCCTGGAGACCAGCATATCAGATACTCCTTCCAGGTTCTCACCGTGTACCCCAGACTAACCTAAAAGTTACAGTATTTCCTTCTGCCTAAGCTTCCTGGGTGCTGGGATTACAGATCTGAGACACCGTGCCTTACCAGTCAGCCTGCTTGGGTCTTTCCCTTCCTCTCCTCCCTTCCCTCTATCCCTCTCCTGCCCCCCCCATCTCCCATCTCCTAAGAATGTTGTGTTTACACGTGTGCCCTTGCATCCAGTATTTGCCTGGCTCCCAGGGATGGAACTCAGGCCATCAGCTGGTGTGGCAAGTACCTGTGCCTGCTGAGAATGACATGTTGGTCCCGATGGTGTTTAAGTAGGACAGTGTTAACCAGCAGCTTGATCGGAACTCCACGAACACTTCATTCCAAGAAATGGAACTTTTCGCTAGTCACAGTTGGTTTACCCCTATAATCCCAGCCCTTGGAAGGATACCTGCTCCTCTAAAGAGGATCAGGAGTTCAAGGCCAGACTCCGCCACATAACCGGCTCCGGCAGCCAGTTGGTCTGTGTACGAGCGCTTGAGAGAGAGTGGAAGATGGAATCCTGAGCTCCCTTGTGCTCTTCTGAGCCTGGACTCCCATTTTCATCCCTGCTCACTGGTGTCTACCTCTCAGTCCATCCTTGCCTAGTTACTGGTTTCCCCCCTCTCTGCCCATCCCTCCCCCCTTGCCTCTGTTCTCCCTTTAGAGAAGTTTGAGGGAGATGAACTTCGAAATTGGCCAGAAATGCCCAGAGTCATGTATTTGTAATTTAGGGCCCTAAAGTTGGCCAAGTCTACAAATTTCTACCGTACAGCATCATGACAAGGTCGTCTCGATGGGGGCTTGGGCCTCTGAGGAAGAAGTCCAGACAGCCTTACAGCTGGGCTCCTCTGCCTTCGTTTTTCTCTCTCTCCCTCTCCTGTTTCCTGAGACAGGAGTTTCTATGTGTAGCCCAAACTAGCCTTACACTCAACTGTGGTCCAGCGCGCATAAGCTCAGTCCTATTACTTGTGTTCCTGAGTATTGGGATTACAGCTGGTGTGTGCTGCAAGATGCTTGTGTGTGTGTGTGTGTAGGGGTCCACGTAGGGCCTTGTGTAGTCTAGGCTAGCCTCAGACTTGCTGTGTAGCTAAGGTTACCTTTGAACTTCTGACCTTTCTAGTTCTACCTCCCCTGTATGCACCACCGCACCCGATTTTATGTGGTACTGGATAGAGCCCCAGGCTTTACACTTGCTTTACCAGTTGGGCTGTACCCCCAACCCTAATCTATACTTTTTCCGTGTTGCAAATGTGGTCCCTCCGCCTGCAAGCCAGTTTGAGATCTGCTTCCAAAACTGAAGTGAGGTCCCCATGTTCGTTTTCCTAGGAGCCTAACCACTGAGCATGCAGCCTTCTCAGAGGCCACCTCTGTGCTACACTAGAGCCACTCAGCGTTCTTAACAGTCCCTGAGCGTGGGTTTACACAGACTGCATTTTATGAAGTCCATAAAGACATATTTACCCACCCAGTCCCCAGCCGCTCCAAAGGTCGGCTTCCTTAGGCTTGCCTGAAAGGTTCTTCACGCCAAGCCAATTAACACTAAGATGGATGCCAATTACGGCAAGGAAATGAGCTGTTCTGTCAACGGTCCACCCCTCGCTCCTTGTCCTCGGCTGGAGCTTGGCTTTCCAAGTTCCTTCATGACAGTTACTTCTCGTAGTCCATGCGTAGGTGGCCCATCCTAGCACCTAGGCAGAAGGGCCACTTGTCATGGCGCCATGTGGGAGTCCTGTTTAAAAGACTCTGATGGGCATTGCTGTGAAGCCAGGCCGTGCTGGGCTTCGTCCCTAACTTGGTGTGTGACAGGAGCATCATCGTTAGTGGTAGGGAAGAAAGGAAGGAGAGTCAGGCTGCCTGGCTGCTGCTTTCGAAGCGTCCCCTGAGTCCTCAGAGGGTTACTGTGGGAGTCGGCGAGAAAATGTGCCGGTAAGTGGGAAACGAACAATTGAAGAAAGGCAGCAGTAGTGGTAATAACAGGAAAGTTGAAAACGTAACTAACCATGAGATTACACAGTGCTGTCATAATCAGCAATCAAACTTCGGTCTGGCTAGCAACCGCTTCCCCATCCAGATGGCAGCCGAGCATCCGACACTGAGAACCCTACCAAGGGGGAGTGGGTACCTGTACGCTCTTCCCATTCCCGTAGACCTGTGCTTTGGCTGTTTGCCGTCGCTTGGGACAGGATCTCCTGTAGCCCTGGCTGACCTCTATCTCTGAATTTGGCCAAGAATGACCTTGAAGTGCTGGGATGGCGGGTGCGAGCCACACACCTGGTTCCATATTGGCTCTTTCTGTTGTTTGACAGACGCTTGCTTCAGCCTCCAAAGTGTTGCGATTGCAGGTGTGAGCCACCATGTCTGGCGTGTCTGCTAAAGATTTCTGACTGCACAGGGTGTCAGGAGGACTCCAGGAAAGAAATGGGACACGAGAACTTTGAGAGTCTGATCCAATAAGAACATTGAGTGTCTTATCTCCTTCCTTACACACTGGACACAGACAGGATCTCACCGAACCTGGAGTTTGTGGCCAGTGAACCCCCCTCCTTTTGCCTCTGCTCCTCCCAGGTGCACGCATGGCTGTGCCAGTGTGGGTGCTGGGAACTGGAACTCTGGTTAAGTGCTCTCACCCTCTGAGTGATCTCCCTGGCCCCTTGGGATCATTTTTGACATTCTTTTTCTGCCCTGTTAGTCCTGTTTCCTCACAGCTTCCCCTGCATTGTTGTTTGTCCTGGAAAGTGGAAGTACCGAGGACATCCTAGTCTCTCATGATGGGAGCCTCTCCAAGAGCCCGAGGAGCATTGTCCTCAAAGGCGACACTCGGGAGCTTGTCTGTCTGCCTTCCTGTGCTCTTTCACACAGAGTAAAGCAGGGACTGGTAGTGTCTCTGTCTCTACATATAAAAAGTCAGCGTTACTCATCAAGTGAGAAGTACTGTTGATTTGGTTGTTTGTTTGTTTGTTTGTTGTTTGGTTTGGTGTATTTTTTTGTTTTTGTTTTATGAGTCACGCTCTCATTATGTAATCCTAGCAGGCCTGGAATTCGTAGAGATCTGCTTGCTTTTCCCTCCGAGTACTGGGATTCAAGGCGTGCCCCATCACCCCTGGCCTAATGAGGGCTATTTACAGAAACAGGAGCAACTTATCAGAGGCAACATCGCTCAAGAGCGAGCCTCTCCCTTCCCCAGCAACTGTTAACTGTCTACACGTCCCAGGAAGGGGTGGGGCTTTGCGATAACCCTTCCCTTTTAAGACAGGGTCTTCTGCCATACCTCAGGCTGGCCCTGAAATTGAAGCTGTTTTCCTACTTGCAGTCTGCCAGGTTCTGAAAGTACAGGTGTGAGCCCCCGCACTTCGTTCTGATTGGTCTTTGGTCTAAGCAACTGGAGAACAAAATCTAGGTTTGCAAAGCAAGTGGATGGGTGGCTGGGTGGATGTGTGAGTTCTGCTGTGCGCTGATTCAACCAAGACTGGCTTCAGATCAGCTGTGCCTTCTGCCCACCCCACACAGAGGGGAATAAGCATGTTACATAGCGTGTCACGGAGGGAATGGCATGCCATGCAAAGATGTCTCTCACCTGCACCACTCAAATCTGGCCGTGTAGCAATGGCTTGGAGCCTTGTCCTGCCCCACGTCTAGAAGATAATGCCAATTTCAGTGATTTGAAAATTGACCTCTTGAGCTTCTGTTGTTTATCTTATCCTTGAGTTCAGTCACCAGTGTTATGCACACCCCACCCCACGTCAGAACGCGTGTGTAACCTCCTCAGGTTCCTGGTTAGGAGGTTGCTGGGAGCCAGGTGTGGTGGCACAAACCAGTATACCAAGGCAGAAGAGTTCCAGGGCCAGCTTCCTGTATAACAAATTTGAGGCCAGCCTGAGCTACACAAGACTCAGCTCCAAGTAACAATGACAATGACAAGTTATTGACCCAAGAGTGAAGGAACTAAATGTCCCTTTTGAGAAAGGGCTTAGATTTTTCAACTGCCTTGTGTAGCATCAAGCTATGGGGCAAAAAGCTGGGATGGCCCTGCCCAATTCCCAGGCTTTCTGGTCTGGGGCATCCTGCCTCTGAGGAAGTGGTACTTTCCTTCCTTTTACCAGGCCATTCAGGTGGAGCAGGTTAGTTCCCAGCCAGAGCAGAAGGAAAGCTTGGTATTAACTGTGACCCGTCCCTATGGGCTGCAAAGTGGGATGATCTGCCAACCACCAGGAAAGTGACCTGTGTGTTGTCACCTGTCACCAGCCCCTGCCCCTGCCCCCGCCCCCATGCCCCTCCCTAGATAGAAAATGTCAGGGATATGATGGGATATTGTCTCTGCCTTCCTAAGAGCCTTTCTCAGTCTTGGAGATAAAACTTTGGTGCATCAGCATGGCCTGGGGCAAGTGGGTCATCTCTAGCCAAATCAGGCTGTTGATCAGGGCTAGATGGGACGGGTGATGCTTGCTTGCTTCTCTAAGATTTATTTGTTTTTACTTTATGCATATGCTTGTTTTGCTTGCATCTATGTTTGTATAACACATGACCTAGTGCCTTAGAAGTCAGAAGAGGACATTGGGTCCCCTGGAACTAGAATTGAAGAATGGTTGTGAGGTACCATGTGGGTGTTGGGAACTGAACCTGGGTCTTCTGCAAGGAAACTGAGTTCTCTTACCCTCTGAGCCATCTCTGAAGCCCTGATTTCCATTTTCTCTCTTTCTTTAACATTTCTCGTTGTTGTTTCTGACTCCCATGAGGGTGACTTTTGAGGGCTGGAAGATGCAGTTCTGTGGGCGGAGGGGCGAGATGGGGAATATCAGAAATTGTACTTTATGCTCGATGCGGTAGCACACGTGTCCTTCCAACCCTAGGAGACTGAGGCAGGGGGCTCACTGCAAGCTCCAGATCACCTGAGACTATAGAGCAAGCTCTTGAAAGGGGGTGAGAGGGAAGACAAGGAAGAAAAGAAAAAGAAAACATCATTGTTGGCGTTTTCTCTTCAGGCAAGGGTGTAGGGTTTTCATACGAAATTGGGCCCATTCGGGGGGGGGTCAGACTTTTAGACTCTGAGACTATTAACTTCAAAGACTGGCAGGATTTGCTTTTCTAACCTCTGTTTGGCACTGCCAGCCAGAAGGACACTCCATCATTGAATACAGACTGTAGTGCCATTAAAAAAAAAAAAAGCTTTATTTCTGGGTAGAGTGGTGAGTGTCTTTAATTCCGACGCTTAGGAGGCAGAGGTGGGAAGATCTCAGGGTTCCAGGACACCCAGGGCTACGTAGATAAGCCCTGTTTTGAAAAGCAAAAACAAAAGAAAAGGGCATATATTTATCTGTAAACGTGTGTGGGCACACATATGCCGCAGTGCAAACGTGGAGGTCAGGAGATAGTTCGAGGGAATCGATTCTGTCCATCCATCACGTGGCTCTTGAAGATCAAATTCAGGTTTTCAGAGTTGGCACGACTGGCACTTTTGCTTGCTGAGTCATCACATGGCTCCACAGCACCATTTTAAGGTTTACAAACCTTTTCCATGTTTACTTATGCATGTGTGTGTTAATTCATATATGCCTGCAGAGGCCCAAAGAGGCCCAAAGGCTTGGACCTGTAGTTCCAGGCGATTATGAGTCACTAGACATGGGAATTGAACTCCAGTCTTCTGGAAGAGCAACAAGCACTCCTAACTGCTGACCCATCTTCAGCCCCCACAGAATATGGAGGTCTGGGGAGCTAAACCCAGGTCACACAGTTGGCGAGGCTGGCTGGCCTGTTTTCCTGCTGAGCTCCTCGAGGAAGGAGGGCACTGCCCACTCCAGGAGGTCAGCTTGAAGGGGAGCTGTGGCATGCAAAAGGGGCAGTCATTCACCAACCACCCTGGTCTTCTCCGGCAGGAGAGTTCCTGCTGGGAGCCAGAGGGTGGCCCAGCCTGAGGACTGGTGGAGGAACTCAGATGGAGCTGCTTAAATTAGTTCAGAGTGAGAAATGTAATTACCACGCTTGCTCAAACCAAGTGTCTGAACATTGTTATACAGTGTGGTGTAATCACAGAAAAGGGGGTTGAGGCTCCCGCACTCCCACAAAGTAGCCTTTGTGTTCCTGGGACCCTGTGCCGCTGATTAATCGGGTTGGGGGGGTTGGATTGCATAAATTCAGGTGTGTGTACTGAACTTACTTGGGGGAGCTTTTATCCTGCTCATCTGGGTAGTCTTTGCATCTGTAGCAAGTGCCTGGCTGGGGACGTGGAAGCGGTGTTTAAGCACTTGAGCTAAGGATACTTAGGTAAGAGTAAAGATCCCAGGGAAAACGCAAGATGGTGCCTCGCCACTGCCAACCGCTGTTTGAAGGACATTGTCGTAGCTACGTGGAAATCGCCTTCCTCCATCGGTGAGTGTTTCTGTCGGCTGCACTTGTCTCCATCAGGCGGGGAAGTAGCACGAGAGGGCAGCTTGATTGCTGATTCACCATTTGTTGGTCCTGTGACTCGGGGCAGGTAGTTTCCTCTTCTGAAAAAGATGGACTGACGTGTACGTTATTATGTAGCGGTTTGTCCAGGAGGGTTTGTTAGAAAGCTGTCTGTGGCGTAATCACACTCACAAAGACATGTGCCAGAAGGCAGACATACCTGGTGTAGGGACAAGACCAGGGCAGTGTGGTGGGAAGCAGGTGCCCAGAGATAAGTGAGGCTCGTCCAGGACTGGGCCACTGTAGCCTGTCGGGGAAAGGCTGAAGGGAAGATCTGTTTACTCTGGGGCGTGTGGTGCCTGGCGAGGCAGAGCTGTGCTGTTCCTGGTAAGAAATGGACGTGCATCTTTCCATGCATGCTTCCCATGCAGGCCTGACATCCTCCTGCTACCTCAGTTTTGTGGTCCACACCTACAACCTATACATTTATGCATTGGATGCCTTCTTCCCGGCCTTGTGTCCCCAGGCCTGTGGACTCCGGCTCCCAGAGTCCCCGTGGAGGACCAAGCATCACCCTATTTTAGTCATTGATTGTTGTGTTGTGTGTCTGGGTCTCAGGAAGTGCCTGATGGATGAATGGGCGGATGAATGAATGAGGTACAATATGAATAAACATCAGTGTTAAATTGCATGTGTTCCTTGAGAAAACTCAAGTAACTCATTATAAAGAGTTAAGACAGTTAAAAAAGCTACACAGTTTGGTCATAGATAAATAGTATAAACTTGTGTATATCTGGTTGCCATGCATTTCATTCAAGTTTTTGTTTTAAGTTTAAACGGGTATGTGTTTGTGTGGGGTATGTGCCAGTGGAGTCCAGAAGAGGACATCAGATCTTCTGGACCTGGAGTTCGGGGATAGTTGTGATTGCCCAAAACCAAGCTTAGGTCCTCTGCAAAAGCAATACTTGCTCCTAACTGCTGAGCCATCTCTCCAGCCCCAATAATAAATTTAATATATTTAACTTTGTGAGTGTATTTGACTATAGATTTCAATAGTTTAACATGGCTGGCTTGCCCATAGAGTTCTTAAAACAGTTCAAAGTTGTGTTTTACCTGTGCATACGTTCTGAATTGGATCCCCAGGTCAAAAATAAAGCAATATCAAAGGGGAACACTGTTAGCGTGAACATTCTGTGGTTATTGGCTCTCACTGTGTGTGTGTGTGTGTGTGTGTGTGCGTATGTGTGTATGTGTATACACGAGCATATGCTGGGATGCTACCCCATAGGAAGGCCCTGTGTTCTTCTGCCAGCAGATCAACCTTGCAGTGGCTTCTGGAGGGTAGTGTCCACTCAGTACGATGGTGTCCATCAGTGGCAGCGGGTGATTTGATGTGTTGGCTTTCCTCAGCCTTATTGCGGGGGTCTTGCTGTGTCAGCATAGCTGGGTGGCCAGCCAAGGTCCTGCCCCTAATAAGTTCCTGGTCTTTGCTCACTAATGTTCTGGAGCCTTGTTTCAGGATTCCGCACTTGAATTTGTTTTCAGCGTTTGGAGGTTTTTCTCGGTACTCTCAAGAAGTCTAGCGCACTTAATCCCTTCTGGAAACAGTTGTTCCCTGATGAGGGTTGCCCGGTTTGCTGGTGGGCACTACAGCACCGCCATGTTTTTCTTTTCTTTTCTTTTCTTTTCTTTTCTTTTCTTTTCTTTTTTTTTTTTTTTGGTGCTAAAATATCTTATTAGAAAGAATGAGAGATGATCATTACAGCAACAGAAAGGATATCAGCTTTGGCAAAGTCTCTTATCCCACACTGAGGTAATCCTGGTGTGTTCTGCATGTAGAAATCCAAGTAAAACCAATGGGCGAGTTCAATCTGGAAGCAAACTCGGATTGCATTATCTCGTTCCTCGCTAGGAATATACAAAATAAATCGGCTGCAGAGATCGTCCAGGACGCTGCCGGGAATCTCCAGGCGTTTGGTCTCCATGATGAGGACCCACAGCAGGCGCAGCGCATCCCGGCTCCGCGCAGCCTGCATGATAGAGCAGCACACAGACCTGGGCCCGCGGACACTGGACCGCCATGCTTTTCTGCAGCGGCTCCCTAGAGCCTGGCTGTTCTTGTCCACTGTGGACTCAGGGCAGTCTGAAGCTCTGGATTGGCCTCCGGGGTTTGCAGTTTGGCTGTGTGTCGTCGACGCTGGCCTCAGCGGTCAACACAAAGGAGGTTGCACGGAAGTTCTTGGGGTGAGAGATGCTGGTGGCAGGATTCTTTTCTACTTCCCAGTTCGCTTGAAAGTTCTCAGTATTGTCTAAGCCAAGTCCCCTCGCGTCTTTTCCCTGTTAGAATGCTGAGGATTGAACCCTTGCTCCGCTGGGCAAGCACTCTACCGCTGAGCAACATTGGCAGCTTTGCCTCCTGTCTGCTTTTTTGTTTTGGATACTGGGTCGAGTTCTGGAGTCCTGGGGAGTACTCTTGTCTGTCTTCATGTGTCAGGTTTTTGGTTTTTTTGGTAGGGGGGCGGTTAGCAGGATCTCACTAAATTGCCTTAAATTTGTAGTCTCTGTCTCGGCGTCAAGTGTGCCACCATGCTCACTCACCCCTGTGGTTACACAGCAACGCAGAGCTTCCGTGGTGCAGAATGAAAGCCCACATGCGTGTTGGCATGCCTATTGGGTTTTGCTCCTTTCTGAATCATCAGAGAATCTCTTTGGATACAGATGTTTTGTGGAATTTCACTTATTTCAGCAACCACCTAGGTCAGAGTTTAGCTCTAGTTAAGTCAAGACACTGTACTTTCATTATGAAATCTGATGGTGTGACCTTGTTACTTTTCTTATTACTTCAGCTCTGTAAAGGCCGGAACCCTCCACCCCAGGGCCTGTCCTGTCCCTTTCTCCTGCCTCTGTATAGGCCGGCCTGGGTGGCACCTCGCCCCCCTCTAACTTCACTGACTTCTTGCAAGTGACATTCAGGCGGATTTCTCCAGTTTGGCCTTTCCCGGGACTCAAAGTATCTCTCGGTAGCTCCACATGAACAAGCACAAGCACCTGACTTCAATGTTCGTAAGAGTGTACTCCGTCTAACTTCATAGCCTTGGCAGATGGCACTGACCATTCTTTACTGTCACACAGATCCCAAGGCCCTGGTATCTTTGACCCCCCCCCCCCCCCATGCCTAGTTGTCATGCTGGGGATTGAACCCAGGGCCTTGCCGAGCTATGTCCTCATCCCTTCTTGTTCCTTCACAGCACCCCCTCAGGTTTGCTTTGCTTGCCTCCGGCTCCATTGGTCTCACGTGAGCTGTGACCATAGCCCTGGGGCGACACCTCGCTCTTGTCCCTGCATACTCTTTGGCAGACTAGCCCCCAAGAATCTTTATGGTGATCACATGGCTCACCTCTTCGTGTGGAAAGCCAGGTGGTCATTTCCCGTGGACTCAGCCTCCGAGCCATGTTCACTAGCTCCTAATCCTTCTGTGGCTGTGTCATACTCTCTGCTGCCGACAAGGTCTCCCCCGCTTCAGGATCCTCGCGTTGCCTGGCCTCCAGACCAGAGCACTGCTTTGATATTTGCCTGGTCTCACTCTCAAGTACTTTTGCTGGCCCTTGTCACCCTCTCATAGGCCGTTCTACACGCCTGGTACCAGGCGTTTGTTGACCTCTATATTCATGGTCAGTCACTCTTCAAATGGGCAGGAGTATCTTTTGTGTGTCTGAGCTCAGAAAGGACCTGGGTGTAGGAGAATGGGACGTATTGGTGAAGTTGTGACTTTATCTTGTACGTAAGGAAGTTTAGAGTTCTGTCAACAGTTCGTTCCCTCCTTTTAAGAAAAAATTCAGTGTGTTACTCCTCGAGTTTTGAACCATTGTCAAGTAGCCATTTCCAGAGAATGTGAGGAATTGAGGCCCTGCCAGGACTAGCTGCATAAATCCCTGATCCTTTTTGAGATGCTGGGCTCCTGTGAAGCCCATGCCCCCTTCGCCACCTAGTAACAAACACTGTTCTGTTCAGCGTGTGATTAACAAAACTATTGGCCGTTGTGGCCAACTCCCTGTGAGTTTCTGCTACTCTGTACTGAGAGGCAGGACTGAGATGCACAGGCAGCACTGACCTTGTGGCTCTCTCGTTCACATCGCGTTAAGTGTGGTAAACGGAGCAAGTGGATGAATCTCTGCAACCTCCCAGAGCTCTAGGAAAACGACAGAAGGAAGAACGGTATAAACCCACCCTCACCCCCAGAAACAAGACAGCGAGCAGATTTTTCAAAGATGGAATGTCAGTGCCCGAATACAGCCCGCCAGCTGCCCTGCCTGCCAGGCGGGCCGTGCAAAGCTTGGGATGGCTTGATGGAATTTTGTTACGGATTCCAAAAGGCTGGAGTTGAGTATGGCGTGCCAAGCCAAAGACAATGGACCAGAGGAGGAAGAGAATTAAACCAAAATAGCATCCCACGCAGGAGGAAAGAATGCTGCCTCAGCTTCGCAGCCACACATGGAGCTCTGAAACCGACCGGTCTAGGCCCCGGTAGAGGACTAGTATTCTTAGAAGGATTAGCAGAACAGTAAAGGATGTTCTTGACCCAAGTTACGTGATGTTCCAGCCAGCTGTGGTCCAGTTTGTGGATTAAATAATAATTCATCATAGGAAACAGCAAAACAAAACAAAAAAAATCCCCCATTTTGAGGATCTAACCCAGGGCTTCTCATGAGCTAGGTAAGCACTTAACTATTGAGACCCTATCTATCTATCTATCTATCTATCTATCTATCTATCTATCTATCTATCTATCTATCTATTTATTTATGGCTTGGGGTGGCGGTATGAGGCTACCCTTGAACTCCTGATTTTCCCGTCTGTCTCTCTCAAGTACTGGGACTGCAGGCATACACCACCATATCTACCACAATTTTTAATTGAAAAATACAAAGTAAAAAGGCCAGAGTCAACTCAATCCCAAGATGAGCTCTACGTATTTATCCAATAATAGTGTGTTTAACTATTCTAGTTTCTTGGTGACACTGGGACTCACACTTGGGTCTGGCCAGGCGAGAGCTGCGCATGAGCTATTTGAGAAGGCGTCGAGACCGTTGGGAAGGGACCAGGGTGATACAGTGGCTGAGTGTCAGCAAGCTTTTAGGCCCCAGCCATGTTTGATGTCAGAGCCTGAGACCATGGTTTGCCTTCATTTGCCTGCGGTGGTGGCCGGGAGAGATCTGCTCTATCAGATGCTGCGGGATGGTGATGCGTGAAAGAGGGTTAGCTGAGGGCAGCCTCTGTCTGCTGGAAGTTGGCAGCGTGATTAGAAAAGCCGGTTTGAGAATGACAGTATGGGTTACCTTGTGAGGAAAGCCGCCCCTCCCCAAGTGCTGTTCAGAACCCGCCTTAGGAACCGGAGGCAACGACAGGGCAGTTCACCTTGGTGTAAGCAGCTTAAAAAACCTCCACAGAAGAGCAAAGAATGAACTCTCCCCGTGGGTAATAGTTAGTCAAAAGGAGACGTGCCCTAAGTCACAACCGCTCCCGGTGCTAGTGAGAAAAGTTGGCATTGCTTATGTTATGAGGGCCAAAGCCATTACTTGTTGCCGTCTTGGCCAGTTTCTGATAGGCTCGGATCATTTTCAGGGTGTTCCTGGGTAAAATGCTGGGGCTGTTGCCCGGGGGCTCCAGCACCATTTCAGCCTGATGTCACCTCACGGCATGCATCAAAACAGGGAGAGGAGAGTCGGGTTTTTCCTCTCTCGCTTTTGTGAGGGCTGGGACTGAAATGTTCTTGCCCGAACAGCTCCTGCATTCTTATTTAAAGGAAGACTTTGGCACACGGCAGACTTCTTCAAGCTCCCTTCAGTGGGCTGTGGGGAGTGGTTAGGAATGCAGCTGTGCTCACTACCAAGGCTGCGGCGCAGGCACGCATGGAGAGGAGCTTAGAACAGCCCCTTGGGCTCCGAGATCTAATTCTTCAAGTGCATGGCATGCAAACGTCTCCTCAGGTCCAATGCATCGAGGGCTGTTTGCACCGGAGGCCTGGGACCTATTTGTTTAAGAGCCCCCACCCTTGGCTCTGGAAAGGCAGCCATGCCTCACTTGGAGGACACAGGAGAAGACTGACTTCATTTCAGCTTTGTGTAGTTTGGCTCCAGTGTGCCTCTGGAATACAAAATTCCTTGCTTCCCCAGTGTGGCCCTGCACAGATCCATCTCTGTCCCGAGGCTCAGCCGTATGGTTCCACTGGTGCTTTGGTGTTCAGAACTTGGAACTGCCTCCTGCCTTGGCTACAGAAGGTTGTGCTTTCGCCCGGCCCATGTGTGTGGAGTTTCTGCCGCACGCAGGCCGTGCAAAGCGCCAAGGTGCACCGGCTGGGGTGTGTCCGCAACTGGTGGCAGGCAGGTACACAGACCCAGGTGCCAGAAAGTCTTCTTTTCAATAAGAATGCAGGAACCGTCCGGGCAAGACAGATCTAGTTGGAGCTCTCGGAAGAGTGAAAGAAGAAAAGACGGGACGTTTCTGTCACACTTGAGGTGTGCAGGGGCGAGCACTGCCTAGCGGTAGCCTCTGGTAGGAGGTTAGTTAGGCCGGCGGGAGTCGGGCAAACCCTGGTGGGGAGAGATGCTGTAGGCGGTAGGATACAGGCCCAGGTGATAGAAAGCGCAGGACCAGGGGGTTGAAATGCGAGGAGAGTAACTGCCACTACATATTTAAGGGTATAACAATTACTCTCCCGAGGACCCACTCCTGTCATCCCACTTAATCCTCTTAGTAACTTTTTTCCTGGGGCGAGGAGGGAACCATCTAAGTTCTGAAACATTTAGAACCCAAGGCAGTCTGACTTCACATCCCAGGGGTTTAGCCTCCTAAGCCAGAGCAGGTTTTTTTCCCCTTGCTAGAGCAAATGGTTACTTGAAGGGGAAAGGAATGATTTGAAGAGGTAAAGTTTAGGGAAAATGTGGTTTGGGACAGATGGCCAGAAGGAGCCTGAGTGCTGAGTTAATTACTCTGGACGCTTCAGGAAGCCATTGAAAGTTTTTAATGGGGTGTGACATGGCCACAGTAGTAAAACATCTGAGTTGGTCACTCCGCGCCAGACATTCTCACAGAGCTGGCATCCCTAACCTCCACTTTTCCTCCTAACAACCTGTAAGGATACCCTCCCCCACCCTCCTTACTGCTCATGGGTGTTAGTTTAGAGACGCTGAAAGACTTGCTAAGGCACATATGAGGTGAACTTGAGGTCAAAGGCGAAAAGGCCACTGGAGAAGTCCCTGCGAGACAGTAAAGGCGAGGGAGGCATGAGAGAGAGGACTGGGAGAATCCGACCGATGGCAGAGGCTGCCATCCCCACCCCATAGGGTGCTGATGGTGGTGGTGTGAGAAGGGAGAAGTCCTCTTTTGTGCCTTCTCTGCACAGTGCAGAGCCCTGCTCAAAGGTGGGGCTGGGGGCTTGAGCTAAAGGTGGGTGTTTGTCAGAGCAGAACTTAAAACAACAGGAGAAATCTATGCAGGATTCAGCGTTCGAGAGAGCGTGTGTGTGATGGCTGGAGACAGGGACTCCCTGGGAATTACAGAGCGCTCTAATTCACGGCTGGGTAGTGATGGAGGTCACATGGGGTGTTTGAGTCCAGTTTTTGTCTTCCCCTGCTATAATCAAGGAATAAAGGTTAATTCATTCACAGTTCTGAAGGCTGAAATGCTCAAGATTGGATGACCACATGTGGGAAGGAGCTTTTTATTGCTGCAAGTCAGCACCGGGCACCACATGTCAAGACAGAGAGACTGCTAGCTCAGGTCTCTTCTACTTTATAAACCTACAGATGCTGCCTGGGGTCCCTTCCCCACAGCCGCATCTATTCCCTACCTTCAAATACACTACCATGTGACCTTGGGAATTAAGTGTGTGAGAGTTGGCATTTGGGAAACCCTGGAGCCGCAGCAGGACCAGTGGATAGGTGTTGCCTGGTCTGAGCATTTGAAGGGGCCGAATGCCAGGCATTAGCGGGTCCCTGGCCATCTCTACACAGTTAACTTTATCACTAGAGCCAACCAGCAACCTGAGACGGTCTCCCTTCTTCCTCATGAAGAAAAAGATTGAAAGTCGTTATGATTTTGGTTCTGGGTGCGGCTTAATTCTTCCCTGGCATCTGTTAAGCCCTGGAGTTTGACTTTTCCAGCGTGAACCAGACACGGTGACTCATCGCTGGAGTCCAGCTCTAGGGAGGTGGAGGCAGGAATACAAGTTCAAAGTCATCTTTGGCTGTTGGAGGCTCACCAGGCTACCTAATGCCCTATCTGAAAAAACAAAACAAAACAATCCATACCTTCAATCCCACTTTGATCCCTGTGCTTGGGGAGGCAGAGGCAGGTGGATTTCCGTGAGTTTGAGGACAGCCGGGGGTGTACGAAGAAATCCTATCTGGAAAAAGCAAACAAGAAAGAACAAAGAGAAAACACAACAAAACAAAATCCACTACCACCACCAGTAACAACAACAAAAACCCCCAAACCCATCACTAATTGTCAGAGTCTCTTGAGAAAGACAGAAGCAGGGTAATGTGAAAACCCAGTGTGTTTTTAAATTGTTGCCTGGTCTAGCTATGCCTGGATTCCTCCGGCTCATTGTGTTGAGGCATCCTTGAGTCTGTCTGTGCTCGCCTGAGAAATAGATCTGTCGGAGCTCAGGAGTTCTAGGGTGGAAGCCAGACTGAGACAAATCTTCCATTGCACTCACCCTGGGCTGGCTGCGGGGAGGAGAGGTGTTTGGTCTTTAAATTCCGCAGGGGTTAGGTGAAGGTTGATTGAGTGAGAAGGCCGATAAGGAAGTGTTTGTGCGTCCCTACGGAGAGCCCAGAGGCATTCACATCTTTTGCATTCTAGCAAGGCCACCGTGAAAGGGAAGGTCCATTAAACCTTGTTGCTGTCCTCTGAGCTGTCTCCAGCTTTCAGTAAAGACTCGGGCCCCCTGCAGGGCACCAGCAGGTCTCTGAAGGCCTCGACCTGACCTGTGTCCTCCTCCTCTTAGGCAGTTGCTCAGTTGCAAGACTGTGGTTGTCTTGTTGGTCAGTTTCTTACCTAGAGGCTACCTGAGAGAAAGTGAGAATTTTAATTCTTTGCTGTGCTTTTTGGTAGAGACAGGGCCTTACTGTGTAGTCCACACTGGCCTCACCCTGCTTCAGCCTCCCGAACGCTGATTAACCCACCAGGGCCAGCATTTGATGCACTTCTGGAAAAATAAAACAAACCAAAATAAAACAATTTGCTCCTATTGAGAGAGACCTCTCATCTTGAAGTGCATAAGACATGGCAAAAGTTTCTCCACAGAAGCAGCCGTATTTGTTGATTTCTTTTTTTTATTAAAAAATAATTTTTAAATTAAAAAATTGGTGTTTTTTTCCCCTTTATTTTCATTTTTTTTAATGTATGGGTGTCCTGCCCCTTGCATGCCTGTGCATGCAGTGTGCACAGAGTCAGAAGAGGACATTGAATTGTCTGGAACTGGTTGTGAGCCACCCTGTGGGTGCTGGCACTGGAACCCGCGTCTTCTGCAAGATGAGCCATTGTTCTTGACTGCCTAGCCTTCCCTCACTGATTTTTCTTTAACGAGTTTTCTCACTCAAACGTTCACCTATTCTCCACGGCCCTCAGACAGTTCCCATACTTTTTTTTTTTTTTTTTACTTGTGCCCATACCTCCCTCTCTCAGCGATCAGGAGCAGACAGACTCAGGAGGTGACAAAGCCTGACCCCTGATGACATCATGCCTTTCTGCTTCAGTGTCTGGAGCGGGTCAGTAGTGGCCAAGAGGCTGAGTGGATGCAGAAAGGCCGTAGAGAGAACGCGGTTCTATGCTGCGTACTGGATTTCTGTGGATGCCGGGACCATCGGCAGCAGTGACCACTAAGATTATAATGGAGTTGAAAGTTTTCCATTGCCCAGTGGTGCTACCTGTTTATACCTGTTTGGGGTAGTGCTGGTAAAACCAAACCTCTTCTAGTGCCAATCACACAGAAGTTTAACACAGTGTGCTGACCAGGTGACCACGGGGACATGCTTTCTAACATTTTTTGGTTTTGGTTTTGGTTGTTTTTCAAGACAGGGTTTGCCTCTGTAACAGTCCTGGCTGTCCTGGAATTCACTTTGTAGACCAGGCTGGCCTGGAACTCACTGAGATCTGCTTGCCTCTGCCTCCCAAGTGTTGGGATTAAAGGCGTGCTTCACCACTGCCCAGGCCTTATGACATCTTTTCAGAAGAAAAGTCTCCTCTCAGGACAGTTCTTGGCTCCTGTCTCCACTGCTGACAAAGGATTGTGCTTAGTATCTTCCCTATTCTGAGAGAATATGTAGGATAGTCTCAGAGACCTTTGAAAAAGGGAACCATAGACTAGGAGGCACCAGTAAAGCTTCCTTATTTCTGGTAAGTCTCTTTGTAAAAACTAATAATGTAAAGGTTAAATGGTTAGTCTACAAATAGGTATTGCATACAATGATACCCTTCAGCTTGGGGTTTGGGGAAGGGAGAGAGAACTGGAGATGCAGGTGGAAGGAATGAGCTACAGAGAGGTGTTGCAATTCCCTCCTGGAGTTTGCTAAGGTAACATTGATCTATATTGAGGGTTCTAAAGTGCCTGAGGGCTAATAAGGTGGCTCAGCAGTTTAAGGTCCAGGTGACCTGAGAAGGGGGGAACCTCAGAGAAAGGTGGAGGGAGAGAAAGATTCCACTGACACTAAACAAATAACACTGTAATTAAAGATAGGCTTGATTTAAAGGCGGTTAACAGTTCTATGTAGGGCGGTTTTGCTACGCTGCTTTGCTTTGCTCGCGATCACTTTCTACAAGAACTACTAGATCCGCCATCTTTGCCTTTTGGAAAGGAGTCAGGGTGGTAGAATCGTACTCAGGGAGGTCTGAGTGACCACAAGTGACTCCTGAGCTGCCCTGTGCTCCCAGTGCCCGCCCTGTTTTTTCCACTTGATGCCCAGCAATCTGCGGAGGAGAACTTGAGACTGCCTAGACCCGCCATTTAATGAGCGGTAGGCCTCACACAGGCCTCCCTCCCGTTCAGATCCTGGGGATTTGACTCATGGCAGTTTCCTCTTTTTAACACAGCACCCGTGAATTTAGGATTTCCTTCGGGCGGAGAACCTCCCCTCGCATTTTCTCTGGAGTAAAACTACAGAGCCCATGGGTGAATATTTTAGCCCAGCGTGGATGGAAGCAGAATTGTCTGCACACGAAAGTATCAGGGAAAACAAACAAAATAACAAACAAACAAAAACCTTGCAGAGGACTCGCTTGAGTTTCCAAGCTTGCGTTTATATACAGTGCCACAGAGAAACTTAGCACACGTGCAAAGAAAAGGCGCAAATTTTAGCTACGATGCTGAAGAGTTCGTATAAGATTATAAACTTGGGGAATTACAAAAGAGACGTTCGACAACTAATAATAAAACAAGCAGTTTCTTTTTTGTTGGTGTGTACATGTGAGTCCGGTGCACACCAGAGGCCAGCTCAGGCCGGCTGCACTGCAAGCTCCCAGGCTCCAGGCCGTGCTCCTGTATCTACATCTCCCAGGAACGGTGCTGGGATCGCTGACGCACACCACCGCACCTGGCTTTATACAGTGAGTTCCAGAAACACAGGTTGGGTTGTCAGGTTTGCAAGGCTAGTGTCGTTACCTGCGGAACCATCTTCCAGGCCCTACCAGTGTTCTTACTGCTTTTTTAATGGCAAGGCTGGCTGATTGAAAGAGATAAACATCGCTAAAGCAAGATGGCCAACACACAAATTATAAAACTAATGAAACGTAATAGTTGGTTTTTTTTTTTTTTCACCTTACCGTCAACTGGAAAAATCTTGTACGTTAGTTGTAGCTTTGGGTTAAGAGGTATTTTTCACTCCGAGTTGTTGGGAGTAGGGTTGGGTGCCCTCCTTCTGGAGGGCAGCTTTGTTGTTTGTGTTCCACCCCCGTCCTCCACCATGAGACATTCTTGTAGAAATGTAAAGATAAAATCAGATGGGGGACACATTGATGGGCAGTGACGTTTGCAGTTCTGTGAGTGGGGGCGTTGATCAGAGCCTGGTAGGGTGCTTTTCCATGGAACAGCCTTGTGCTGTGCAGCTGTGACGAGCGGCTGTCAAGGGATTGGTGGAGTGTGCTGTGAGGTCGTGTTGCCTCTTGTTTTGCTTTGTGGCTTGAGATGAGGTCTCACTCCACAGCCCTGGCCGGCCCAGAACTCGCGGACGTCCTCATACTGCCCCCTGGGTGCTGGCATTGACGGTATGCCCTGTTAGGGTGTTTGTTTTTTTAAGGAATTCGTTTTCAGTTAATTATTTGTATGTCTCTGTGGGTTTATATGCATGAGTACTATGAGTAAATATGCATTTACATACAGAGATCGGAAGAGAGCATTGGATCCTCTGGAGCTGGAGTTAGCAACAGTTGTAAGCCACTAAAAGTAGGTGCTGGGAACCAAACTCGGGTTCTTTCCCAAAGCTGTATGTATCTTTAACAGGTGAGTCTTCTTTCCAGCTCTTTGGGGGAACTGTTAACAATACAGAATTACAATATTGGGTGGAAATTGGATGGAAAGAACTCTCCTACGTGACAAGGTTCACATTTTACCTAAAATGTGTATAGCAAAAGCATGTCTGGGATTAGTGTAAGCCTCGGCCGTCATCATGAGTGTGGTGTTGGAGAAATTGTGTGTGTGCTTACATGCTGTGTGTAAATGGTTTAGAATCCTACTCTTGACACTTGATCACTCCCATATGGTATGTGTGCATGTATGTATGTTGGGATGAGGTTTTGCCACTTAGCAAGAAGAGCCAAGCTACGCAGAAGTCACAAGGTGATAGGGCCTAGTTGGTATTGCTTTAACCTTTGTAATATTAAGATTAATGCTTGCTTTTTAGAAAGAATAGGGGGAACCAGTGCAAAATGTTAAATAATGCCCTCCTATGGCCCACTCAGCTCTATATGCCTTTGGGGTGATCAGATCATGCCTATGGGAGAAGGCCCTGTGAGATTCATCCCGTTTGTCAAGTCATAAAGAGACAGCAGTTTGTTCAGGGTTATGGCGCTCATGGTGGAGGGTGGATTTGAGTTCAGGCAGCCTGGATCTAGGGTCTAGGCTGTTGAGCACCACTTACAGAGTCCCAACATTTGGTTCTGTTCCTTCTGTGCACAGCAGTGGGTGTCGTTACTGCCAGTGCCAGGCTACCGACCTGACCGGACGTACTTCCTGCTGCTTGGCTCTCACTCCACCACTCCACTGTGGCTGGGAAAGCTTTGACCTTGACAACAGGAACTCCTTGGCAGAACCCATGGCCTCTGGTTATATAGAGTCCTTTTGGCTCTGTGACATAGGCTTGTGGTGGGGTCCAGGTGAGGCCTTGCTGTTTCTTGCTGTTTCTTTTCTCTTTCTGAGAATGGCTCGTTGGTCATCCTCCGGGAGCTCTTCTGCCTGGACCACCAGACATTTCTGTAGGTTTGTAATCTTGCATGAAACTTCTAGATCACAGAAGTTAGGAGGAAACCCAAGCTTGGGAAGGTGGGGCAGGAATCTGGGCATCCGCCCTCCTTGGCTGAGATCCCCATGATAATATGTTGTTCCCCCAAATGCTTGTGATTGGGAGTGCTCACTCTATGTGAAGATTTTAGTGCGTATATAATGAGATCTTGGGAGATGGCACCCAAATCTAAATCCGGAATGGAAGGTGTTTCCGTATACACTTTATACTCATAGCCTGAAGGATAATTTATGTAACATTTTCTACAGTAAGCAGGGCATGCTGGCACACACCTGTAATCCCCGCACTCGGGACTTAGAGGCAGGAAGACCAGAACCATGTTCTCAAACAGCGGCAATAAAAGTTTCTGATTTTGGAGCATACCGAGTTTTGAGTTTTCTTTTTTGGGGGAAAAACAAGTTTCAAACCCAGGGCCTCACGCATGCGAGCGCAGGACTGACATTTCTGGAGCCTTGGGTTTCCATACCTGTGCTCATTTTGTTTACTGTTTGCCTGATTGGTTGATTTTTTTTTTTAATTATTATTTTGATTTTAGCAGCCCTGGGCCTCTGGCCCAGGCCCCCACACTTGCTAAACAAATGCCGTATCATTCAGCCACTCAGTCACAGCCTACCCTAACTTGTACATGCCATTTCTTTAATAAACTTGCTTTGCTTAACAATGTACTTTATATAAAGTTTTACGCTCACTGAAGATTTGCTACTTTCTTCAAAATCTATGTGTGTGTGACAAAGATCTTCCTAGGATTCAAGTTAGAGCAATTCCGTTTTTATATCAAAAAGAAATACCACCAGCAACTGTCTGAACTTGTACTTTGCTGGGGACAGTGCCAGAATCTGATTAATCGCCTGGATTTTTTTTTCTTTTACATTAATGAAACGGGAAAACATTGCATTCTTCAGTGGGGAGGTGGAGGCCTGAAATCCACTTTTTTAAAAAAAACATTTTTAAATATATGGAGTTGGGGGGCAAGGCAGGAGGCAGGTCTGCACATGCCACAGAGTGTGTGGCAGTCGCGAGGACAGCTGTCTGAGTTTGTTCTCTCCTTCCACCTCGTGGGCCTCAGGAGATCAAACTCAGTTTGGTAAATTTGGAGGCAGGGGCTGAGCCGTATTGCTGGCTCCTGTGTTGTCCCTTCGGCTGGAGAGAGTTTGAGGTCTGTGTCTGATAAGACTGATGTGCAGGTACTTTCTTGTGGATACTGTTCTGTTTGAATCAAAGCTGAAGTCGGGACCTTCAGACACTTAGAGCAGTCGATGTTTGTCTCAAACATGTGGAGCCCTCGCGCCCTTACACACTTCAAAGGGGCTGATGAGGAATAAAAATGGTGTTGAGAAAGCAAATCCTTGTGTAAATGGGCAAGAAGTAAGTCAGATGTAAGATGTCCTTAAAATTAGGGCGGGGTGTTTAAGAAAGTGGGGAGGAAGGGAGGAGGGGCCCGAGTAGAGAAGAGGACTCTGTAGTGCATCTCTGTCTTGCTGCTTCTGGGGCAGGAGGATGAAGCAGCTGTGGGTTGAGAGCAGAAGGCTTGTTCTGGGGTCTGGCCAGGTAAAATGCCCTCAGCGAGAGCAGTTCTAAAGTGAAGGGGCTTTCAGCCTTCGGGGGCGGAGGGCTCAGATAGAAGCTAGAGCTTCCGTCAGTAGGCCACGTGGGTAGGCTGGGCAAGCCGGGAGACCTCAAGCTGCAATGGGCACCACGCTGTTCACGAGGCTGGCAGACGTGCAGAATGAGCCCCCTCTTCCTATCTGCCGAACCTGCTGAATGGTGGCAGGCGCTCTGCTTTACCTGTGTATTTTGACTGAGTTGGTGGCTTGTATGACTGTCCTGGAGGGCAGTTTACCCCAAGCCAAGGAGCACTGGGGATGGGGGAGACGGAGAAAGACTGCTGAAACCAGACTAGGACTGTCTGGCAAGGGACCGTATACTCAGGAGTTGATTCTTCCTTCAGGTACCCAGGAAATGTTCATGAGGCCCGTGAGAGTGTGTTGATGCGTGCGTACATGCATGCGTGCCGTGTGTGTGCGTGCATGCATGTGTGTGCGCGCGCACACGTGCATGTGTGCATGCGCGCTAGAGAAAAACTGCCTCTTCCTCTGTACTGGCATGGTTGTGGGAGAGGACCAAGAGACTGTCCACTCGTAAATAAGAGCCCCTGCTATAAGCCCTTCAGTTTAGGGACCACCAGATGCCTTCTGCCTTCTTCATGAACTGCCATACCTAGCTGGCACTCGGATTCCTTTCTCTGCTCTTGGAGGCTCAAGAAATCACCAGATGTGGGGCCATAAGCCTGTGGACCTTGGCCATTTTACAGACATACGTTTGAGAAGCTGGGAGCCTGGCCCACAGGGTGGCATTTCCTCACCGCCATTTCTTGGACACCATTCATGTCTTTGGCCCTGCCTCTAATGGGAGACACACAGTCTCTACCTGAGGGCTCAGATTCTGTTTCGTAAGCTTTGTATTAAGTAAGTGATTGAAACACTCCGCTAGGTCTTAGCAGCGGGAATGTCCTAACCTGTGGGGCACAATCCTCATGGGTGAATCACAGTTGGTGGTGTTTAGATGTTCGCCATTCCTTGCTTTTCAGGACTAGTGAAGAATATGTGTATGTTCTAATTTTTAGTTTGACAGCCTAGACCTAGATGGGAAATACATTTGCACTGAGATATTTCTGAGAATGTTTTAGCCAAGCACTGTAGTGTTCCCCTCCACTCAGTTTAATATGTACGCAACTGCCTGAGCCTTCCATGAGAATCTGTTGGCCTCAGAAATAACGTAGAAGCATTTAGGGTATGTTTTAAATTCTTCATGCTAGTTTTCATTTATAGGCATTAAAATTGAATGTGTCATTCTCGACTGTATAAACTGAGAACTGGGTGGGCTTACCATTATTCTGTGCGAAGGCCAGCAATTGAGTCAGGCCTTCCGGTTATTAGCCATGGAAATGAGAAGTTGGTACTGCAGAAACCACAGGCTGGAGCTGAAACCTGCCTTCTTCAGGTAGCCGGACCAGTCAAGGCCCGGGCTTTCTCTTCTGTAAGGTGGGAACCATGCCATAAAGATAAAGTTGATAGGCATTTGACCAATACCATCTCAATAGTTTTGAAGTGTGGAAACAGATGGATAAGAAAGATGCCTTGACAAGTGCCTTGAGAGAAGATAGAAGTCACCTGACCCCAACCTGCTCACTCTTTGACTCTTCGCATGTTAGCTGCTTTATTGTTACAGGGTTGTCTGTTGAGGCTTGGAAGGGTCCTTCATTTTGTGTGGTGAGAACCTGATACCGTCCCTCGCCGTCTGATATGAGGACAATCCATACTCTTTGAATTACTGGAAAAATCAACGTTGCCCGCATTGTTAGGAAGCAATTCGGAACCTCCCATGTTTTCCTTTCTCTTAAACAAATAATGAAGCAAGCCTTGCATGGGGACAATACCTGCAATCTTAACCCTCAGCAGGCAGAAAGATTGTTGCAGGTTCAAGGCCAGCCAGTGCTTCGGATTGAGTTCAAGCTGCACCTTAGACTAATGCTAATGGTGAGGCCTGCAACGTGATGCTCATTTGGGCTCTTCCACTTCTCCCTGACAGCCTCTGTTCAGAACAAGCATTTCCCCAGCATAGCTCTCCCATGACCAAGAAGAGGACAGTTTACTGAAGTTTGTAGACACTTGTCCTGCTTACAGTGGCAGAGGCAAGGAAATCTTCATTAGCTCACGCTCTTCCCCCAGGGGTGAGCACACTGTCACAGAGGGAGAAGAACAGAGAAGCAGTGTTGGCTGCTCATCCTCCCCACCCCACTGCTGTCCTGGCCACTGCGCAGTCGCTACCATAGTCAGCAGGGCGGTCAGCATCCAGCAACTGGCTTCATGATGCTGGCGATGGGAGGCGTTCCCTTTCAAGACCTCCACTGCCCCAGCATACAGGGCTTTTCCTCCTGAGTATGAGGAAGATCGCCGATAGATTTTTCACTTTCCGTATCACGGGTTACCTGCCAGGGGTCATAGGAGACTCTACATGTGTGAGAAGTGAAAAAATTCCTCCTGACTATTCAGTAGAAATCACAACAAGCCTACTATGTGCCGGGTGCTTTTTTGGCAGGTGAAGAAGAGGACACAGAATTGGCTGAGAGGTGGACAAGGAACACTGGGGTCTGACAAGGTGTGAGGCATGATGGGTAAATAATGAAGCAGCTGGGAACCAGGGCTCAAGACAGTAGCCGCCTAAGAGGGAGGCCTGGGTAAGGAGGGCCTGGCTGTATTCTGTGCTAGTGCATTGGGCCTCACGCCTGGTCTGATGCTCTTTGGTGATTTTGAAGTTCTTATTTTTTGTCTTGGGGCTCAATTCTGAGCCTTACACTTGCTAGGTAAGCAGCCCCCTGTGAGCTGTGCCCCTGCTTTGCCGTAGGCCCTGCAAATCCCATGGTTTGGGGGTATGAGGTGATGGTTGGCTGTATTTGGAGAGTTATGGCATGCTTGGGACCATTCGGCTTTATTCTGTGGGCAGTGGGGAGCTGTGGAAGGGTCTGTGCTGGGGTGGCAGAAGACCCAGGGGAAATAGGAGGCTGTCAGTCCACCGAGGGCAACGGAAGACATTATGCTGCAACACCGGGAGGTATCAACCATAGCAGTTCATTCACAGGCCTGGTGGAGACCGTTTGTTTTGGGCATAGGGTAGAAGGGAGAGGGGGCTACTGGGGGTGGAGGTGGAGTTCTGGTTGAGCTAGAGATCCCATAGGCCATTGGGCCTGCTAGAGACCAGTCCTGAGCCAGTGGCAGTGAGGCAGATGTTGTGCAGGAATGGGGCAAGGCCTTTTCCAGAAGGACTCGGAAGTCTTGGGAGGGGCTGCTTGTGGAAACTCGGAACGCAGCTGCGGTGGATGGCCTGCAGATCAAGGTTTCTGTCAGCATCGAGAGCGTCACTAGAACAAATATTCATCCAAAAATAAACTTCCTGCCCTTCCTGTTTTTATAACTTGCCTATTTCCTCTGAGTTTGAGGCTGGTCTCCTGTTCCGTGGGTATTAACCTTCAGAGGATCGGGATCTCTGTAGAACTATTTCCTGTACATGTTTGTCCACACAGCCCGAAAGTATTTCTCCAAATGATAAGAGAAGGTTTTCCATCCTGGTGTGTCAGCCTTTGAGAGGTTTTCAGTTGGGAATCCCAAGGATGAAGGCTCAGGTCAGGTCAGAGGAGTCCGGGTAGTGGTGGGAAGTGACTTCATTCAGTGCTTGTGGGTTTGTTTGTTTACAGGTTGTGTGTATGTGTGTGTGTGTGTGTGTGTGTGTGTGTGTGTTATGTGTATGAATATATAGGTCAGAGAATAAGTGGAAAGTTGGGAGTTGGTTCTCTCCTTCCACCATGTGGGTCCTGGGTGTTATACTTAGGTCATCAAGTGTGGTGGAAACAGCACACTTACCCAGTGAGCCATTTCCTAGCCTCTATTGTGTTTTTGTTGTTGTTTACTTGTTCGTTTGTAGTTTTTGAGACAGTATGTGTAGCCCCGACTCTCCTGGAACTCGCTCTGCAGACCAGGCCGACCTCAAACTCCCAGCAATCAGCCCTTCTCTGCCTCCCGAGTGCTGGGATTACAGGCATGCGCCATCACTGCCCGGTTCCGTTTAGTGTTTTGATGAGCACGTTCTGTCCACCTCACATGTTAAATAAGGTGGCTTCTTTGGGGACAGAATCCCAGAGATAGGAAAGCACCATCTTTAAAGGACCCCACCAGAGGGAGGTTCCAGTGCCCCCATTGAATAAATACCACAGGGTAATACCAGCTGAAACAGCTCTGCCGTTCTCAAGAGCTCAGTGTTCCTTATTGGACTCCCAGTGGCTCCAAACTGTAAGCAGGGGCATCTGCTTTCATAGGCAGGAAGTTAGAGTGGCTGTACACAGAAAGAAAACCCAGTTTGGTCAAGTTCAGAGCTGGGTTCAGTAGGCGTGGAGGCTTCAGCTCATCCGCCCTGCCCACTTGCCCCCAGCAGGCCCTTGCTTCTCCTAGTGAGAACTTTAAGATGTGAGCCTCCTCTCCGAGTCTTACAGACAGAGGCTGCGGTGACCTGGCTGTGTGGGCGGCAGCTTGTGCCACAGTGGAACTTGGAGGGGAGCCAGCTGCCTCTCATTGAGGCCTTCTTAGGTGGGGCCGGGATGCCACAGTTTTTTCAAAAGCCACCACCCCATGGCTGCTTAGAGATCCAAGTGGTGCTGTTGGGAATGACTGTCCCCAGGCCACTGTCCAATACTGTAACCTCTAATCATTTGGGTTCTGAGCCCTTGAAACAAGCCTTGGGCTGACAGGTGGCGTCAGTGCAAAGAGTCCGTTGGATTTTTTTATTATTATTATTATTTCTATTACAAAGAGGTGCTAGGTATCTTGTTAGTAATTATTTTCTTTTGATCTCTCGTGGAAACAATGCTGTTTTAGACGCACTGAGTTAATGTCAACTCTGTGGAAAATCTCCCCATTGTGAATGTGGCTTGCATTACATTTCTGTGTTAATTTGCTGTGGTGAGTTCCCAGGCACACAGGATCCAGAGCTGGGCTCCCTGTTGGCAGAGCTGCATGGTGACCCAGCCTTAACCCTAGACTTCCGTAGGGCAGTGGTTGGGACAGTGATTCCTTTAGGCAGACAGTTAATCACTTAATAAGCAAAACACACACACACACACACACACACACAGACACACACACACACACACACACACACACACACACACAGGTTTTTTTTTCCCCTCTAGTCCGCCTTGCGGACCAGCTTCCTTCCTGGAAGCCTTTTCTCAGATCCAGCATTCTTCTCTCCCGCCCCCAGGTTAGACTACAGTGGCTGGTTGCCTTTAATCCTTGCCCTGCCGGCAGGTGGTCAGAACCCCGAAGCCACTGTTGCAGAGTGGGCCAGAATCCCGAAGCCACTGTTGCAGAGTGGGTCATGCCCATCCCCTGTTGCTGGTTCCTCCCGCCACACACACACACATTTGGAGTGGGTTCTCGAGGTTACGCACACTCCTGGGAAGCACACAATGGAGATGAAGCCAGCCTGGGAAACTCCTGATCTGGGAAGTGCTGAAGCACACTCACTCAGCTCACCTTGGTGACAAGGGGCAGAGGTTCTGCTGCTGGCCGAAGCCCCAGACAGTTCCCTGCTTTGAGGAAGAAGTTCTGTTGCCCCGGAGGTCCAGGAAGAACATGTCTACCTGGACAGTTATCATTTGCAGGGCGGAAGGGACACCTGGTTCACCAGCCGGCACAGAATCCCTGTGCTGACTACATTTTTGCCCACTCTGCTGTCTTTTGTTTTCTTTTGTTTTTTTAAGACAGGGTTTCTTTGTGTAGCCCTAACTGTCTTGGAACTCCCTCTCGTAGACCTGGCTGCCTCTGCCTCCTGAGTGCTGGGTTTAAAGGCGTGGACCACCACCGCCAGGCTTGCTGTCTGTTTTACATCGGACCATTGTTGGTTTTGTTTTAGTAGTAGGCATTTATTGAATTATTGAATTAATAACTGCAAAGTGAATTAATAGAACAGACTCCAAGCTACCCGAGTAGCCACTCTCATTTCCCTGTTTGTGGACGGAGTATCTACCCATAGCTAAGAAAGATGACCTGAGGCGCCGTATGTCGGAATCGGTGTTGACTGTACAGTTTATGGTTAATTCAAGTCCAGTATTTGGCTGTTGTCAGTGTGTGCTGCCCGGTCTAGCTTGTGTTGGCCTCATTTCATTTGCACCGCCGTTTGTCTTGTGTTAAGATGTCTGTTGGAGGTCCAGGCTAGGACCTGATACCAGAGGACAGTTAGCTGCAGGGATCCCCAGACCTTCTGAGCTGAGGATGGAGGACAGCTAGGCTTTGCTGGGAGGATAACTTCTGTCATTCCTTTTTGTTTGTTTGGGGTTGCTTTTTTTTTTTATTTTTGAGACAGTCTTGCTCTGTTGTTTAGACTGGCTTTGAACTCACAGCAGTCCCCCTGCCTCTGCCTCCCAGGCGCCCAAGTGCTATGATCATAAGTATGAGCCACCATGCCTGGCTTTCATGACTCAGCGTTAATGAGCCACGGGAGTAACCACACGGTTGCTGTGTTCCTGCAGTGGCCTCGGGGCTGTCTGAAAGGGGGTGCTGTGACTGCTGGGGTGCCCTGCGGCACAGCCAGCTCGTGCGGTGAGTTTAGGATGAGAGCCAAGTGCTCGGGATCAAACTTCCGTTGACTTCTGCTTCTCCTTGACTTGGCATATTGGGGTCTTGATCTCTATGTGCCGGTTTCTCCATCTCTTAAATGGGAACACTAAGAAATCTGTGGGAATTAAGGGGACTCAGACAGGGTATATTTAGCACACCAGGTAAATGTCAGCTGACCTTCATAATGACGTTCCTTGTTGCCACGCGATGGATCACAGTGCTAAAGTGTTGAATGCTGGTTTAAATGTGTTTCTGTTTGAAGGCGACGTGATCGGAGCATGTGGTTGTGCGTCTGTATGTGTACTTTTGTGTTTAGAGTTGTTTCTCAGTGCTGGGCTCTCACCTGGTAAGGCTCTGTTCTCTATTGCAAAAACCAACGAGAAAGATGGAGGCTTTGGAAGGGCCGTGGTTGTGGCTTAGGAGTAGCACATTGACCTAGCATGCACAAGGCACTGGGTTTGATTCTCAGCCCCACAGAAAGTCTAGGTTAGAGTCGTGTGTGTGTGTGTGTGTGTGTGTGTGTGTGTGTGTGTGTGTGTGTGAGAGAGAGAGAGAGAGAGAGAGAGAGAGAGAGAGAGAGATGCACTAGCCTCTGATACCGTGCCACAGCTAGGCAGTCCCTGAGCAACACAGCTAGACTCTGTGAGAGTGTGGAACCAGCACCTCACTTCCATGGAGACTCAGGTTCAGTCATGGCATCTGTAGGAGGGTGGACTGTCCAAGCAACCTTTGGGGTCTTTCCTGTGAGTTTGGAAAGGGGTGACATGTTCAGACTGTCCTGAGATGTGTCAGAGGACATGGCCATGAAAGAGTGTGGGGCTCTGCTGTTTGACTGAATTCTGGTTTCAGCCTCTCTGTCATAGTAACAAAGGCTGGCCTGACCTCACTCCTCTTTTTAAGGGTGGGGGTGCATTCTTAGACTTTAGGGTTATTGTGAGGGTCAGTCAGTTGACATAGAAGGGACCTGAACAGATTCTACTTCTCTCTGAAGACTTTAGAAGGACAGGACTAATTACAGGAAAGAGGGTGGAGGCTCACAGCTGCCTATCAATGTTACCCACAGGAACTTCTCCCAGTCTCTTGTGAGGTGAGGCTTGCACTTCTGAGGGAATTGCTGGCTCCTCTCTACTTGAATAAGGCCAGCTGTTAGGCTGCTGTAGCAAATTGGATGTTTACAGCTCTTCAGCCAGTTAAAACAAGACTTTATCTGTCCCAGCAGAGGCTGATCTCCACCAGAGGCGTGTTGACACTTAATGCCCTTGTAAGCAAAAGGGTGTGGAGCCAGTGGAATGTGGATGTAAAGTAGGCCTGACTGCTGGCCTTAATCAGTCCTCCTACTGCCTAGTTTGTACAAGCTCTGGTTATCCTTGATGGCATCTGTAATTCAGGGGAGCTGACCTGGATGCCAAGTCTGGGGCCCTTGGCCTCAGGAAGGTCTTTCTGAGCGGCCCCGATAGGTTCTTACAGCACTGATTCCTAAACATTGCAGTGCATCAGAATTACCTGGGAGCGTTGAAAAAGACGGGGTTCCAGGCTGCACCCCAAACAGACTATATGCTACCACCTAACAAGGACAGCAGAAACCTCACCTGACATCCCAAGCTTAAGAGCGAATAGTTCCCTTGGTGTCTGGTGTCATCTTTGGATCATCCAGAGGGTGTCTCCCCAGTGGGCCAGTCTGGTGACTATGTAGTCTGGAGAGTGGGTAGCCATTTTAAAGCAAAGCCCAGATATTCATGCATACTTCATACATAAATACTTCCGTGTGCATCCCTAAGAGATAAGGACCTAAGTAAGACCTAAATAAGAGTCACTGTGCCGTCATACCTGAGGATATTAATAACAAGCCTGTGTTCAGATTTCTTCAGTTGGTCTAAAAATGCCTCCACAACATTCGTTTTTTAAAATTAAGGCCTAAATACATACAATTCATTTCAGTAATTTGGCTTTGACTCTGGGGTAGGGACACTGTAATTGTGTACACACAGGTGGTGATGGGTGTGCACATCTGGAAAAAGAGGTGTCTCTGGCACCTGGCCCAGCTGATGTTTACAGGGCGTTCTCTTGCCTTCCTGAGCCCTTCGAGGGCCCTTGCCAGCTTCTCCAGCAGCGGTTCTCAACCTTCCTAAGACTGTGACACTTTAACACAAATCCTCGGGTTGTGGTGACCCCCCCACCACCACAAGTTTTTTTCTTTGCTGCTGTTATGAATTGTAATGTAAATATATCTGGTATGCAGCTCTGAAGCTCTGAGCTCTGAAGTGTAGCTCGGTTGGCTGAGTGACTGCCTAACGAGCAGGGAGTCCTACGCTGCTTCCATCCCCAGCATTCCATAAACCAGGCATAGTGGTGTACCCCTGTAGTCCCCGTACTTGGGAGGCAGAGGCAGGAGGATCAGAAGAAGCTCAAGGCCAGCCTGAAGTACTTGGGGGGGGAGGGGGGATAGAAGAAGAAGGCAGCAGGGTCGTGGCTGGAAGCTGTGGCTGAGGGACAGGCTCCTGGGCTCCGGTGAGGAGTCCTGCTTTGACAGCTCCCCCAGAGCCAGCTGGCACTTGTGTTCCCGGGGCAGGGCAGCCCAGCCTTGCTTCCATCCCCTGGGGTGGCTTTGTATGGAGTTGACCTCCACCTAGGGCTCTGGGGTCAGGTCCACATGCTGGCCACTGTCTTTCTTGGTAAAGTTTGTTCTTTTGTTGTTGTTAGACAGGCAGAGTCTTCCTGTGTGACTTAGACCAGCCTTTGACTCACTGTGCTCCTGAAGTTCCCTACCGGGTGCCGAGATGACTGGTCTGTGTCCCCACCACATCTAGCTGGTACTTAAAGTGACAGCTGCCTGGATAAGTCCATTGAATTGGATTGGGGGTGAGGCGGGGTCAGCAGGAAGAGGGTAAAGACAAGGATGGAGACCAGATACCCTGATTGATTGACCTCTTCAAGGAATCCTTCCTTCCTCTGTTGAGTATCTTGACACACTCTCTAGCCCAGCAGATGAAGCCCTCCTCTGTAGCCAGCGGGACTCCATCTTGGGCGAGGATGGATTTGCAACTGTCGGGTATGTTCTTTGTTCTCTTCCTGCATCACAGTCAGGGGGGCGCACGTCTTGATATTTTAAGACATCTCTAACATTATTCATCTTATAACCGATCTTGCAAAAAGGGTAGGAAAACCCAAATGCTCTTTGATAACACTGGGGTCATAGCTCACTGGTAGCGCGCTTGCCCTGAACCTGCAAAGGCCCTGGGCCTCATACTGCTAGCGCCACAAAAATGAACAATCACTGGACAAAATCATGGTATACCCTTATAGTAAAATAATGTGCGGATGTGGGGGGAAAATAGACCGTGTTGTCTGTGTTCCAGGATGTAAAGGTCAAAGAGATAAAAAGGTTCAGGGATTGGAGATGATAGAGAGATGGCTCAGTGGTTAAGAGCATTGGCTCTTCTGTCAGAGGATCCAGGTTCAAATTCCCAGGACCCACATGGTGGATCACAGCCGTCTGTCACTCCAGTGCCAGGAGCTCCCACAACTGCTTCTGGCCTCCTCTCTAGGAACCCATGTGGTGCACAGATAGGCGTGCAGGCACATAAAATAATCAACTTGTAAAAAAGCCGAAGTCCAAAGACTCTGAGAAGTATGACAGTGTTTCAGGGCACCCCCTCCCCACTCTGGGACCACAGGCATGAGCTACCACTCCTGACTTCATGCTGTCTGGGGGAGGATCATTTCCCAGCTTGATGCCTGCTGTTCAGTTTACCAACCAAGCCACGTCCCAGCCCACCAGAAACCTTTTAAAAGATGGCTCCCGCAGTCTTGCCGGGTGGGAAAGAGGGATCGGATTATAGGATGTGGTAGAGTATACCTTTTTACACTTTAATTTATGAATCAGACAGCAATCGACTAAAAGAATCCATCTGTATTTACATTGTCAGATAAATTGGTGGCTTTATTATGTCCCAGTTAATCTGTGTTGTAGTTCTGAGCATTGCTTGCTAAGACATCCCAGATTCTGCCCTGCTGTGACCCCGGCGTGGCTGCTCTCAGTCAATGGAATGTGACTCCTATTCTTCCTACAGTGCCTTGCTCGACCACAAATGGTTGATGCTCACTCGGTTCTGTTCTGAGACCCGTGGGCTTTTCCCTTCCTCACCCTGAAATATAGACTGAGCCAACAGCATCTGGAGCTTAACTCTAGGGGCCATGGAAGGCGCAGATCCGAGCCTTGCAGCGTGGTTAGCTGCTGTTTCCCAAAGACGGTGGCACGACCGCCTTTGCCTTGCGACTGCCTGGTGGCTTATCTGTTGGCATCCTGTCCGCCAAATTGATAGTGTGTTTGTTTCCAGCTTTGGAGTGGCAGCACAAATGGGTCCCACCCTGGTAGTTTGGAATGTTCAGATGTTGAGACTTGTTCCTCACACCGGGTTCATTCTTAGCAGCCGAGATCACAGGAAGCAAACAAATGAAATCCTCCTTCCTGAGCAGACAAGAGCAAGAGAGGGTCTTTGGGCATCTGAAACAAAGAACATCTGGGAGTGAGCCTTACTCAGAAGTGTTCTGGAAGACAAATCCGAGTACACTCAGCCCCGCCACAGAAATCCTTTTTGACATGTACTCATTCATCCTCCGGTATCCACATCTCAGCCTGAGTAGATGGAGCCCGCATTCCTTGTCCATTCTCCCTTCTGTTCTTGCTTTAGTACCTGATGTTTATGTTAATGAAGCCCAAGTGCTATCTTTGTAAATGGCAGAGAGTGGGTGAGCTGCCTCCCTGCCTTCGGTTCTGGAATAAGTGCCGCAGTGGGTAGGTGCTGAGTGTGTGTTGATCAGGTGAGGCAGCCTCTTTTGTATGGATGTGCGCAGCGAAAATCAACGTGTTGCTGGCTGCTCTTAAAACCTGGCTGTGACATCTGAAAAAGCAGTCACACTTCCGCGCTGCTGGGACATAACCTTTGAGGGAGCACAGATGAGAGAGTAGACTAACGTTGAAGAGCCCTGCACCCGTCCACACTGCGTCAAGGTCACATCATCGCCTGCCTGAATACCTTCGGGCTCAGGTTCTCTTGCTGAGTGTGTTGAGTCTGCAAGTTAACTCCGAAAGGCACCCATCTCGATTACCACACCGAGCGAGCGCGATGCCTCCCTCCCAGCCTCCCTTCCCCTTCTCTTCTCTCTTGTGCTCAGAGTCCGCAGAGCTACAGGTGCTATTCCAGCCGTCTTCCGCCCAACTTCGTCACCTCCAGCCCCAGCAGGTTTCTTTGTTTGCTTCTTATGTATTTTATAGGTAGGGAGTGGGTGTGGGCACGTGTGGAGGTCCCAAGACAACTTGAAGGGAGTTGGCTCTCTCCTTCCACCATGTATGTCCTGGAGGTTGAAATCAGGTGGCCGTGCTCAATGACAAAGACCTGCTGAGCCATCTTGTCAGCCGCTCTCTTTGGTTCTCTTGGCGAGGAGGGGTGGGGGGACTCGGAGATGTCCACCTGCCTCTGCCTCTTGAGAACTGGAATGGAAGGCGTTGGCCATCACATCACAGCCAGAGCCGGTGTTGGTTTTTCAACCAGGCCAAGGGTGGCCCGAACTCACTATGTTGTGCAAACTGTCCTTAAACTGGAGGCAGCCCTCCTGAGACTAGGGATTGCAGATGTCCACCCCCCTAATTTAGGGTTGTGGTTGACTGCTGACTTTTGTAATGTTGGAACGCAAGTCTCATGTTTGTGCTCCCCCCCCTCCCACGTCTGTGTCCTCCTTCCTTACCTAGGCCGTATCATACATAATGTGCCAAGGCCCAGCCATAGCCACTGTCTCAGAAAGGATACACTCGCAGCCTTTCTGATCCCATGAGTTGTGTGTTGTTTGTCCAGATAAATTACTAAGGAGCATCGCTGAGAATTCCCCTAAGAGACCTGCACTGTCAGCAAATGTCTGTCTGGCCACTTGACAGAGGTGGCTTCCCTGTGGAAGGTTCCATGAGAAAGCCACCTGAGTTTCATAAAGTTTTAAGGTTACTGATCTCACAAGGGGCAGTAGACTTCCCTCCAGGAAAGAGAAAAGAAAAGAAAGAAACTCGTTTGTTTTGAGACAGGGGTGTCACCACGTAGCCCTGGCCGGCCTGGAACTTGATATGTAGACCAGGCTGGCCTCAAATCCAGAGGTCCGCCTGCCTCTCTATCTCCAGTGCTGGGATTAACGGTGTGCACCACCATGACTGCCCCACCCTTTTAAAGGAGGGGACACGTGTGGAGGTCAGGGGGCAACTTTGAGTGAGTGGTCGTTTATCTCCTTCCGCTGTGTGAGCCCCGGGGATCAAACTCAGGTCGTAAGACTTGGCAGCAAGCACTTTTAATCTGTGGACATTTCACCAATCCTGCTCCTTATGGCTTGGAGTGAAAGCCCAGAGTGGGCTGGGCTGATCAGAATGATCACTGTGGTTTGAGATCACACTAAGGTACCAGACACATGGAATACCCATCCCCTGGCACATCTGTGGGCACAACCAGGCCAGGGCTTGATCCTGCCCTGCACCTTTTGTTTGTTTGTTTTTGTCCTTGGCGACAGGGTTTCTCTCTGTAGCGCTGACTGTTCTGGAACTCACTCTGTAGACCAGGCTGGTCTCAAACTCAAGGTAATCTGCCTGCCTCTACCTCCTCAGTGCTGGGTTTAAAGGAGTACACAACCACCATCTTCTATCCTGTACCTTTAACTTGGTATTCCAGCTCCAGATAGAGGTTTGGTTTCTCTTTAGCCTGGGTCTGGGTTTGAAGGGAAGATTGATTCCCTCAGATACCCGACCCCCAGCTGAGTCTAAAACCACACTTTGAGTACTGGCTTTTCCCTTTTCCTTGCTAATCCAGCCTTTGGCTCTTCCTGTGGTTTTCCAGAGTGGCTTACCCCAGGTATTAATGTTCATTCTTTCCCTCCTTCTCCTGTAGAATATGCTGTGCCATGGACCCCGTAGAGGGCGTCTGCACCAGTGTAGCCCACGACTGTTTCATGTTGGCCAGGAGCAGAATCTGTGATCAAAAAGTTCTCACATCATAGAGTGGACATGGGATAAACGGGGGTTCCCTTTGCCCTTTCCACAGCCCACAGTCCTGCCTCCAAAAGGTCTTCGCATCACAGGGCCTCATGAAAGAAAATGGAACAAAACTGTTCAGGACGCTGGTACCTGTGCATCTGACCTGGCTGTGACTAAGCCAAACTCTTCATGAGATTAACCACAGAGAGCCAGTTAGACTAGACATACGTCGGTACCTCAGCATGTTTTTGAGTTAGCCTGAGGTGGTTGGTCACAGTGCTTCTGGATCTGAAGTGCTTTACTCAGGAGGTGACATAAGAAATCTACACCCCCTCTTAGTCACCATCCCTACCCCTGGATTGTCCTGGCCGGTCCCTGTTGGATCGACTTTCCAAAGATGTTGCCATCAGGAAAGCAGCCCATTGCCAGCGGAAAGACAGCTATCCTCACAGACCCTGGATTTCATCTGTCCCAGCAGCTGGCCAAGACTTTGTTTTCAAGAGAACGTAAGTGAAGGCAAGAGAATGGTTTCTTTTGTTCAGATTTCCCCTCCCAGAGGCCAGTCCCAGGGGTCCCTTCACCTGCATTATCCATTAGTGCTGTGGATTCGTTTTCCCCCAAATAAACAAGTTTTCCTGCCAAAGAAAATCTGCATCCTGATTGGACACAGGGCTATCTCAGGGCCTTCTTTTGAGTCATGCCCTTCATTTCCCTGGGTCCCGTGTTCTCCCTTCTCCTTATGGGGCCCTTTTCCCTAATTTCTTAAGGCCTTTGGCTACGTGGCCAGTTGGCCATCCTCCTTGAAAGCGTCCTTCGTTCCTGTTTGCTGAAGGCTCCTTTCCGGTCATCTTTCACCTCTCACTTCACGCTCTGGGGACACATGTGGTTTCTCCATACTGCACAGATGTGCTTGGGGGGAGAGAGGCATAACTGTGGCCTTGCACACTACAGCTGGTGGACTGAACTCTGCAATGGGGAGGTGACTTTCTCTGAGCAGGCAGGCCAGGGTGCGAGACCCACCGACGTCAGGCTCTACCCTGCCGTAAGGTGGAGCGAGTTGTTTGCGTCGTAAGCAGTGGCTCATGGCGTCTGGGGGACCAAAATTCATCCTTGAATATCTGATTCCAAGCAATAAGGAACCAGTGGCTGACAGACACTCTGATACAGGCACACACATGAGGATGCATGGGCACACCCATGCACGGCTGTTGCAGGAGTCAGACTTGCGTCTCAGCTGCTCCACTCTGCCTTTTACCTCAGGAACACGGTAGATGAGTGAGGTGGCTGGCTGCAGTTTGCCCATCCCGGAGAGAGAGATTCATGAAGATCCTCACGGCTGCTGTGTGTGTAAACTGACGAATGTTATGTGTCTATAGCCTCTGCTCAGTACCAAGGGGAGCGGGTCCATTTATCCCGTTCACAGCAGTTTTGTGTGAGGAAGCCAGAGTTCTTCGACTGCTGCACATTTTGACAAGAAAAATCTATTTTTGTCTTCTGGTCCCTGTTTGTCCCCATGTCAGGAAAATACACCTGCTTTGCTTCTGTGACATTTTTTTGCAAGCAGTCTGTTCATTACTGTGGTTTCGGGGTGTAATGACTGTTACAATGGATTATTACCAACTTTGCCCAAGCTCCCCCCCCCATGAATTTTTTTTTATGTTCTTTCCTTGATAATTATAAACATTTAAGCAAAATTCTGCTTAGTATATTTGTGAGCTACTGAATAAAATGAATGTTTTATGGAGTTAGTATTTTTCATACCCAAGATGAAAATAAGGTTTGAGTTTAGTGGGTTGGTTCAGGAGAATAAACTCACTCCCCTTTTTGAAGCAGGGTCTCAAGTAATCCAGGCTGACCTCAAACTTGAACAAGCCAAGATGACCTTGAACTCCTGATCCTCCTGCCTCAGCCTCCCAAGTACTGGGGTTACAGCTGTGCCACTGTACTTAGCTAGGAATTAAAACTTAAATAAACATAGCATTTATCTGAAAAAGGATGGCTTTATGATGTTATCCATAATATAAACTCATTCCACAGAAAGGAGATAGAGACCCAGAAAAGCCAAAGCAAGCCTGAGTTTTGAACCAAGACACCTGGGTTCCAAGTTTATTTTCTTACTACAGAAGATTAACTTACAGTAGTATTGCAGTCCATGCTTTCAGATCTTGACATTGACTTGTGTTTGGCTTTTAACAACAGAATGCGTATAACTGCTTAAAAGAAAAAAAAAAAACTTGACGAAGTCAAACAAAGCAAGAACCTTAAACTAAGTCTCTGTGGGACTGGAGAGGTGACTCAGAGGTTTAAAAGCACCCAGCACCCACAGGGTGGCTCACAACCCCCTGTAATGCCAGCTCCAGGGATACCATACCCTGTTATGACCTCTGCTGGCACCGCACACACGTGGTGCACAGACCTACATGAGGTTCAACGCTCATACACATAAAGTAAATAAGCCTTTTTTAAAAACGAAAATGAAGTCTATTAGAAAAGTTTAAGAAACCAGGGGCCGGTTTGCTGTGCTTCTCCTGTGGTTTGGCTTTTTTACCGCCCATGCCAGAAAATGAACACGTGAAGGCATGGGGGGTGTCCAGAAGCCAAAGCAACGCTCCCTGATTTTCATGGTCCTAGGTCCAGTTTTCCAAAAGCGATCCATTTCTTGTCAGAAATGCCAGCACTGACCAGGACTTCTGTGTTAGTCTGTATCAGTTACTTTCTGTTGCTATGATAAAATACCATGACCAAAAACAACCTATAGGAAAGTTTATGTTGGCCTTTGGTGGGGTGGGAGGTGCCCATAATGGCAAGGTAGGCATGGCCACAGGCGTTGGGAGCCAGAAGCTGACTTCACCTTCCCATTCAGACAACCTTCCCAAACCTCCCTCCCCCCCCAGGCTCAGGTCCCCAGCTGCCTTGGATAGTGGCAGAGGCCACTGTAGATGGTCAGGTGAGACAGGAAAATTGCATACAGTTGATTCCTGACTAATGGTAGTCATTAGCAAACAGATCCGTCCAATAGAAATGCCCACTAAAGATGGCAGAAACGGGCTCAGAAGCTGAGAATGTTTGTTGCTCTTGCAGAGGATCCAGGTTCGGTTCCTAACGCCCATGTAGTAGCTCACATGACTCTAAATCTGAAGGATCCAGCACCTTTTCTAACCTCTGCAGACGCCAGGCATGGACACGGTGCATGCACATACACATAGGCAAAATACGCACTCAGAAAATTTCTCTTAAAGAAGTTAAACTGTAGACTGGAGCAAACTAGTAAAACTCATTTTTACGGCGCTCCATGAGCCATCAAGAGTGAAAACCGCCCGCAGTGCGAACCTGGCAGCCTGAGTTGGATCTTGGAACCCTTTTAGAGGAAGGCGAGAACAGTTCTACAGTGTTGAACACTCTTGACCGCCACAAGTGCACCATGTTGAGTGCATACGCTGTATCCACACCTAATAATGTAAAATAGTGTGAGTGTCTCAGATCCTTTGGCTTCCAGCTGTTTCTCAAAGTTTTTGGTTCAGGCTAATCAGTATCAAGCTAACCGGGTGTGATAGAGTTGCTGCAGGTCCAAGTTCTGTACCCGTATACACATGGGGGTGCAGATGTTCCCTGGTCACGTGAACATAGGAGATTGAAGGCTACGCAAGCCTGAATAGAGTGTTGTGTGTGTGTGTAGTGTGTGTGTGAGTGCAGTGTCTGTGTCTGTGAGTGTGTGTGTCTGTGTGTGTGTCTATGTGAATGCGGTGTCTATGTTTGTTTGTGTGTGGTGTGTCTGAATGTGTAGTGTATGTTTCTGTAAGTGTGTCTGTGTGTGAGTGCGGTGTCTGTGTCTGTGAGTGTGTGTGTCTGTGTGTGTGTCTATGTGAGTGCGGTGTCTATGTTTGTGTGTGTGTGTGGTGTGTCTGAATGTGTAGTGTGTGTTTCTGTAAGTGTGTCTGTGTGTGTAGTGTGTGTCTGTGAGTGCAGTGTCTATGTGAGTGTGTGTGGTGTGTCTGAATGTATAGTGTGTTTCTATAAGTGTGTGTGTAGTGTGTGTGCCTGTGTGTGTAGTGTGTATACTCTTTAAAAATTATTTTCAAGGAACAGTCTTTAAGAAATCTGAACCTAGAAACATTTCAGAGTTCAGCTCTTGGTGACTTTCCTTATAGTTGAGAATATCTTTTAATGGGTGGACTTGTCAGCAGTAGCAACAATTGTGGGTTGCCCATGGAGATCCAGAAGAGGGCATAGAGCCCCGCATAGCTGGAGTTGCAGGATGTCATGAACTACATGAAAGTGGGTGCTGGGAGCCAAACCCAGGTCACCTGGAATAACAGCCAGTGCTCTTAACCACTGACCCAGCTCTCCAGCCCCTGTTGTGACTATTAAAGTCATAGTTTTCCTTTTCCTAACAGGTTATGTGTTTACTTTTGTGTGTTTAACCTTATTTCGAAATATTTTATCCTTGCAGGAAAGTGGCAACAATGGTGTAAAAAATTCCTTTCTCTGATTCCCAGTTGGTACACTCGCACAGTTTACCCAACTCAGCTTCTTCTTTAGTGGACACACATACTCACTGCTGCTGGGTTTGTTCATGTTTATTTTTATGTATTTATTTTTGTGTGTGTGCATGCGTGTGCACGTAGGTGCCAGTGTGTGTGCATGTTGGGGCCGGAGGACAGCTTCCCGTGTGTTCCATGGCTCTGTTCGACTTATTTCTAATGAATTTGAGATGGGGCCTCTCACCTAGGACTTTCCTAGTAGGCTAGGTTGGCCGACCAGGCAGCAGCCTCTGCAGTGTCCAAGGTTGCTTGTTTTCATGTTTGTTCCCCTTGCCACCTGCACTGCGGTTAGCGCACACTGAAACATACCTGGCTTTTTAACATGGGCTCTGTGTGTTGAACGAAGATCCTCAACTAAACAGTACCTGCCCCTGTTTTTGTGTTTTTAGTTAGTGAAATCCGTCTTACAAAGTTTTGTTTTGTTTTTTTTTTTTAGACTCGAGTATCATGTAGTCCAGACTCACTCACTGCGTAACTGAGGATGATCTTGAACTTCTGATCTTCCCGCCTTAACTTCACCAGTGTTGGGGTTGTTCTTGTGTGACTGTTCTTGGTTAATGCATTGCTGGTTATCAAACCCAGGGCTTTTTTTTTTTTTTTGTATGCCAAGCAAGCACTCTTCCAGCGAAGCCGCATTCCTAGCCACTGACTCTCTAGTAAGCTGTAGGTTTTTCGTTTGAATACTAATAGAAGCTCCTTATGCTGGAGAGGTATTCACCTCAATGTGACTACCTTAGGGCCAGTGTCTATAAAGGCGGAATTGTGAGGGAATGTTTGGCTAGGTCCTGTTGCTACCGTCCTCATTTTGGTCCCATGCTCCACCCTAGTCATTCTGGATTAGTGGCAGTTGATGTGGCGTGGGGCTGCCATGCCACTTATAGCCAGCTTGCAGCCTGTTTGACGGCATTCCCTGTAACTTGGGGCTGTTGGCTGAGGTAACTGTCAGTTTCAGGACGTAAAGGGACACGGCAGAGGTTTTGGTCCTTGGGGAGATCTCTGTTTTCCTGGAGTGACTTGTCCTGTTTTCACAGTGCGTCAACTTAGAGAGTTTTCGAAGTGACGTCTAGTTTCGTCAGTGGCTTTGTTTGCAGGCTAAACAAAATTTTTTTCTCAGCTATGAAATCAGAGCCCCATCTCCAGATGATTGAAGTCATCCCGTTTGAGCATGAAGTAAGTTGAACCGACCCTGCCACCTTACATAGGCCTTTGTTTGGTGTAAGGGACAAGGGATGTGACTTACATAAGCTGTCAGGGAACATTGCCAAAGCCGTACGAGGAAGCTGGGAATGGACTCCTTCATAGTGTTAGCACCTAGCTCATGAACAGGGCTTTAGGGTACAAGGAAGCTCTCACCAGCCGGCCTTAGGAAGAAACTGTACCAGGCATTCATTCAAGGGCTCGGTGGAGGTTTCACAGTGGCCTTGGGATATGTGGTTCATACCAGCTGGAAGACTTAGTCAGCCTCGGCTCCCACACCCACAGGGCGCTGGGCGGCAGATGTCTCTCTCTCCTCGCTCCCCCCCATTCACATGGAAGCTTCACGCCTTAGTAACCATGCGCCTCGTTCTGGTTCAGATTGCATCCTAGGGATTGAAAAATCATGTATAAATATTCCATAAAAGCTTTCGAAGGTAACTCAAAAGAGAGAAAGATAACCTGGTGCAGCAGCTTCTCCGGGTTTTGCGGTGTTTCTTTATCCCTGCCTTTGTGTCACTCGTATGTGGGGTTAACTAAAACATCTGTAACACACCATAGAGCATTTCATGTTACCCCTAACATGCTTCAGGAACACGCTTGCTTCTTTGTTTTGTGGTTGTTTGGTTTTGTTGTTGTTGAGATAGGGTTTCTCTGTGTAGCTTTGACTACCCTGGAACTTGCTCTGTAGACCAGGCTGGTCTTGAACTCACAGAGATCTGCTTGCCTCTGCCTCCCAATTATTGGGATTAAAGGCCACCACCCAGCTACTAACACAGTTTCTAAAGACCATCTTTCTAATTTTTGAGACAACCTAAGCTAACCCCAAGCTCTGCACAGCTGAGGTTGACCTTGAACTCCGGATCCTTCTGCCCCCACCTTCCTAGTGCTGAGAAATGTACCACCATACCCAGCTTCATGCAGGCTGAGGAATTAAACCCAGGGCTGGTGCATGCTGTGGCAAGCATTCCACCAATGGACCACCCCATTCGCAGCTCCCAAAATTATTATTTATTTACTTATTTTTGAAAAAGGGTCTTATTGTATACCCCAGGCCTCCAGGTCTTGGGGCTACTGTGTCAGCCTCCCGGGGGCTGAAGGACCACAGGAATGTGTTGCTATGTCTGCCTCCAAAATAATTTTGATGTATAGGTCTTTATAATTTCTGTAATTGATAATCTCACAGTGCAAGAATCTAGCTGGGTATAGTCACGTACACCTGCAATACCAGCATTAGGGAAGCTGAGGCAGGAGGATCATGAGTTTGAGGCCAGCCTGGACTAAACAGTGGGAGCTGGTCACAAACACAATGCCGGAGATCAGCGGAGTCCCAGTCTAACCTATTCAACCAATAGCTTCTGAGATGGTTCCTTCCTGGTTCTGGATCTGAACAGTCCCTTGGTTTGTGGGGCGATACTCAGCTCACACTTGAGGGTCTCCAGCCAGGAATCTCAGAGGGCGAGCCACGTATGAGCTCGGCTTTGTGGGCATCTCAGCCTTTTGTCAATGATTGATCATCGTCACTTACAGGAATTTTTTTTTTAAACAATATTTTAATTGGAAAAGGCATCTGTCAGCTGTCAGGCTCCCCATTCCCGCTTTTCAGAAGCAGGATGTTGAATGTGAGAGTAATGACAACAGGCCTATAAACTGCGGACTCTAACCCTCGGATGACTCATCCAGTACAATGCAGTATATTTGTCAAGGAGACTGAATCATATATGGGGGGAAACTACTTCCCAGGCAGCCAGCTGGTTCTCAGGGTCAGCCAGAGAGGATCCATTTTTATCGGAAGCTCTAGAGTAGCGATGATGCTAATAGCCGGCACTTGGACTCCGCGATGTAGAGGAAATGGCATCTCCGGGCAGGTATGTGCTGACTTGAGCTCCCGTTTCTCCTTGCTCTCCTCTCCGGGTTTAACCTTCCCGGGGTTCGCTTGTAGCATATTCTTAAGGGAGAAAAATTATTCTCAAGGACCAGTGAGTGTGAGCGTGCGTGTGGAGTGTGCTTGCGTGTGGTGTGCATGTGTGTGTGCATGTGAGTGTGCATGTGAGTGTGCTCGCCCACATGCACGGATCCGGAAACCTCTGATCTGGTGAACAGAGCTCTTATTCACCCGTCCTCTTTCTGAACCTCCTTAGAGATTCAGATAAACATGGCTTCACCCCATCATTTTATATTAGTAAGTTTTAAAGATTGCTGTTTGGGGGACATCTTGCAGGAACAGCAAACCTAGGTAGGTAGGTTAGGATGCTGAAACAAAGTAAGCAGGGGGCAGCTGAAGGAGAGTATCTGGAGTTTAATTACGGGTAGCTTTTGGAGTCCGTCCTTTTGCCACCCCCTGTGTGGCCTCGTGGAAAAAAAAAAAGAAAAAGAAAAGAAAAAAAACTTTCTCCCCCTCCTGAGTGGATATGTTTATTTTTTGCAGATCACGATGTGCTCGTACTGAATTCATGTGTTAACTTTTCCAAGGTAGAGGAAAAGGGAGTGTGGATTTGGTAGCGACATTTAATTATAGCTTCCACATGACCTGAAGGATCATTCCACATAATTGGGAGGCTGGGGCTGCCCTTTTGACCCTCTCTCTTTCTTCACTCACTAAATTTAAACAATACCCGGCTAGTGGGGGCACATGCCTTGTTTATTTGAGTATATTAAACATTCCTCTGTGTGTTGACAGACTATTCAGTGTCTCCTCATATTTTTAAAGGACACTTTTTAAGTCCTCCTTGTCAGGGACAGTTGCTGGAGTTAGTTTGTGTCTGTGTTATGTCTGCTTGCGGATTGTTCTGTCCACACTGGTTGGGTCAGGACCTGTAAGACTGGCTCCTATAGGTTTGCCTAGGATGTCATCGACGGCACAGTTCCCCCCTGAGGTGTCAATCCTGCTGTCCCTCGGAGAGCATCAAACAGATCTGGGGTTATCAGACTGGAGAATGAGACAGGCTTTGTTCCTGTTTTTCTTTATTGTAGAATCTATAATAATGTCTTTTTTTATGTATATGAATTTTAAACTCTTGGTAAATATTTTTCATTTATTGGTTTAAACACATTCAGAAATTCATAATATTTTGGAAGGAGTTTGCTTGGTATGTTCTGTCTGTAGATTAAAGTGTGTGTAGTTTTTTTCTTGTTTTAAGAGTGGCCAGCTTGTTTTTAAAGACAGACTGCCTTTAAATTTCATTAATTTTACATTCTATAAATGAAGGCCACCTGTTATGTCGTAACTTGCTAATTATGGTCAGGGGCGATAATGAGGAAGAATGGTGTTTGGGGTATGTGGGGGTCTGGCTGAGAATCTCCCTGACCACATCTGTAGTGCTTATTTTTGTGTGCATATGTGCTTGTATGTATCTATAGTATGTATTTAATAATAGCATTTGGTGATATTAAAAATAGTTCAGATTCAGAGCGAGAGCCCTTTGCCTTCTCATGAAGATTCTGTTTCAGAGTTAGGGAAGCTGCTTTAAACATGCTGAATTGACTAGAGTTCTTACCTTTGGTGGCCTTAGAGCAAATGGGCTCCTCTAGAGTTTTGGTGAAAGCCTTTACTCGGTTTGAGGCTCACTTTGTCAAAAGTTCAAGTAGGGTGGGTCTTGCCTGTCGTGTCAACATTCAGGAGGGCGAATAGGAGGACTGTTGTAAATCCCTGAGCTACAGTACAAGACTCTGACTTTCTTTTAGAAAGAGAGAAAGAAAGAGAAAGAAAGAAGAAAGGGCAAAGGCGTATATACGTTTAAGGTCAGCCTGGTCTATATAGCAAGTTCCAGGGTGACCAAGGCTGCACAATGAGATGGTGTCTCAAATAATAATACTAATTAATAGTATTATTTTTTTTCTATCTTGCAATAGAATGGCTCGTCTTCTCAAGGTTCATTTATGCCACATACACATACACACACGCACACGGCCTGCAGAAAATGACCCTAGGCTCTAAGCACTTCCTTTAAATCTCTTGATCTATTGGCGTTTTCTATGAAAATATCCTGTGTCTCCGTCTCATTGCGACTAGCCCGGGTGCTGTCCAGCTCTTCCGGAGCTCTGACTTAGCTCGACACAGGAGCAGCTCCCAGAGGTACTGGCACTGTTAAGTACTAAGAGCCATCAGCCCGGGGCCATCATGGCCTTTAGAACGCTTCTGAGAAGAATTCAGAGCCACAGCTGGTACCAAAGTCTCGTCCTCCAGCCTAGGAGCAGTCAGTGGCTACTGACTGAGCTTGCTGCCCGTGTTGACAGGCATGTGCGGGACAGTTCCATGTGGAAGCCCTTGGCACTTGGCTCAGCTCTGCCCTGCCCTTGGTTGCCAAAAGAATGCTCTACTCTAAAATGCACGTGCTAGTGGTTTTGGTGGCCATGTTTTCTAAGCCAAGACAAGTGACAAAACTAAGGACAAAGAATGCTTTTTCTCCCCGCTGTTTCTTGGCAGGTGTCAGTCAGGGAGTGCATATAGTCTGAGAGATCACAGTGTCCAAGCTACCTTAGTGGGGCAGACAGCTTGCTTCTCCGCCTTCACTGGTTGGGAGACTCCCCTCCTCTTGTTAGGATCTATTAAAGCTGTAGTCACATTTAAAGCTATATGAATTCAGTAACTATTTCATAAAAACAAGCTAATTTAAAACCACTATAGACCGGCTGCCAACATTTAAAAATACTCACGTGCGTTTGAGTCCTGTCTCTGCAGGCTGCCCCTGCTGTTCACACATAAGAGTGTGCGCTATGACATGCCTGGCTCCTGCCAGAGGCTTTACCTGTGCGTTGCCTATGTAGTGGGGTCAGGTTTGTCCTACATCTGGAGCACATGCCCGGCACACATACAGTACCATTATTTGGAAATTGTAGGTTTCCTGTGTAGATCAGAAAGGCCAGAGACAAGCATGGTGTGGGTTTCAGAAGACACAAGCTCTACTCTGAAGAAAGTGTACGTGGGGTACATGCCCACTCATACCCAGCCACTGTGGACGCATTGACATACACATGCACACACAGCATTGTCTTGGGGTGGGTATGGACACGTAAAGCCAATGCTTCGGAGGCTGGTACCTCAGCTCTCTCTGAAAGAGCTTTTGGCTTGGATTGCAAGTGGACCTTCCTTGCTCCACCTTCTGAGCATACTGTTTGGACTGTCTTCAGAAGAGACCTTGAAAGCATTTCAGGGAGGCGCATCTTCAGATCCAGCCCAAGACAAACTGCATTATTTTAGACGTTAACTCCTGCAACTGTAAAGAATGGAAGTCCTCTCTCTCTTCCTCCCTCCATCTTCTTCTGCCTCTCTCCCTCCCTCCCTTCCCGTCTCCGTCTCTCCTTTTAAACCCTTGTTCCCTCCGTTGTCTGCCGCTGCTCTGGCCCCGTGGGCCCTGCTACTTGACTGGGCACAAAGAGCATGTGTCCCTGGTGCTGCTCAGAGAGAGCGATGAGCAAAGTTAGTGTCTGTGGGTGGGCATGTGTTCTCATCACATCGCCAAAGAGCTGCAGTGTGCAAAATCTGGCAGGGACTTGTTCCAAAGAAAAATCAAGCCAGTCCCCCCCCCCCCCCCCCCCCCGCCTTGAGGAATATTAAAAACACAGCTAACTCCCATGGAGAAGAAATGGAAGTGTTAAAGAATTCCTGTAATTGTGTTTAGTAATCTTTAAAACCGAGGGTCATCATAAAAAATGTCAGGGGTGTGAGTCTGTTCATTGCGTTATAGACATGTTAAATGTTCATTATGAACACTTGTCAAGGCTGGGGAGATGACTCAGTGGTTCAGAGCCTGTGCTGCTCTTGCAGAGGACCTGGGTTCAGTTCCCAGCACCCACACGGCCGCTCACAATGTAGCTAGTTGTTTTTATTACTCTTTGGGGGACCAGCCACCCAACTCCCCAATAAATCTCACGGAGTCTTATTCTTTCCTACGAATACCTGGCCTTAGCTTGCCTTATTTCTAACCAACTCTTCTTAACTAATTATCCCATCTGCTTTTCGCCTCTGGGCTTTTTATCTTTCTCCATTCTGTATACTTTTATTTATGTCTTACTCTGTGGCTTGCTATGTAGCTGGATAGCTGACCCCTAGGGTCCTCTCTCCTGCTTTTCTCGCTCCTTGATCTTCCCTTCCCAGATTTCTCCTATTTATTCTATCTGCCTGTCAGCCCCACCTATCCTTTCTTCCACCTAGCTATTGGCTGTTGAGCTCTTTATTAGACCAATCAGGTGTTTTAGGCAGGCAAAGTAACAGAGCTTCACAGAGTTAAACAAATGTTACATAAAAGAATGCACCACATCTTCAGCCAATATTCCACAGCATCACAACCTCCTGTAACTTGAGTTCCAGGGGATCTGACACCCTCCATGGACACTAGGCACATATGTGGTATACATACATACATGTAGGCACTCACAAGGCCTTAAAATTAAGTCTAAAAAATTTTTTTAAAGAATATTGTTGTCTAAGAGCTGAGAGGATTTTTAGTGCTCACAGTGAGGGCATACAGTTCTGCTTCACAGTTTTGATCTCTGAAATGGTTTCATAAGAAAAGTCATTTTTCTGGCAATTAAAGGTACTGCTTAAGAAGTTTGAGTTGTATGTGGCCTGCCTTATGCATGAAGGAGCAGAGCAAAGGCAATCTTGGCTTTTGCCTTGCACTCAGCTCCCAGAGAAGGTTCTGCACGTGAACTGATTGTTTCCTTTGTCACCGTGGTCCTCCTTAGACTGTAGGAATGCTCCTCAGCACAACCCAGGATACAGGGCCAGTGAGATGGTTCATCAAGTCAAGGCAGCTTGCTGCCAAGCCTGAGGACCCACGCGCTAGTAGGGAGAGAACCAACTCAAGGGGGCTGCCCTTTGACCATATATGCCTTGTGTCGTATAAATAGCCTTCCCTTCATTAACACAAGCAAATGCTTTTTAGCCCCCAAACTTAGAGTTTAACCACTTCAACTACCTTTTTAGTCAAGTAACAATGATTATATATGCATTCTAGATCTCTAGAACATTTTAACCTTGCAAATCCCAAACTCACCCTCGATAATTGAGTCTCCCTTCCCTGCCCTTCACCACCCCAGGGCAACCACCATTCTGCTCTCTGTGTCCCTGGCTTTGACTAAGGCATTTAGAATTTAGATAACAATATAAATAGTGCAGTGGTTTGTCTTTTTTTTTTTTTTTTTGGCTGGCTTATTTAGCATTCTCAAAGTTCATCCCACTTTGATTTCCTTCTTTATTAAGGTTGAACAATAACCCAGTGTGGATATTGCTACATCGTTTAACCATCTGTCTCTGGATGGGCTGAGCAGGCGTTTAGATGATCGCCACCTCTTGGCTTATCGTGAATGCTGCAGTGAAAACGTATCTGGACTAGTCTGTGGCGGTGAAATTTCCGTGTAATAAATGTTAAGGCTGGCTGTATGCAAACACGCAAGAAGATGTACTATCATGCATCGTGTTATGCTTGGCCTTTTCGGTTTGCAGGACTTCCTTATAGACTGACTCACTGGAGGAAGTTGCTGGATGCAGGCTTATTTGTGGTGCCTTAGGAATTGTGACTGCCCTAGAGAACCAGGCTGAAGGCCAGAGAGATGGCTGCTGAATAAAGGCATTTGCTACCGGGGCTGATGACCTGAGTTCAATTCCTGGAGCCCACACAGTAGAAAGGGAAGAACCAACTACAGGCTGTCCCATTCTCTCTCTCTCTCTCTCTCTCTCTCTCTCTCTCTCTCTCTCTCTCTCTCTCTCACACACACACACACACACACACACACACAATTTAAAATAAAAATTGTAATCTTAAAAAGGGAAAGAGCGAGACCAATTGTGATGAGAGCTCAGCTTTACTGTCAGGAATGCACCATAGGATATACTGAGTTGGATGTACATGGTAAACATCTTATTATTTTTCTTTTGTTGCTAAAGTGATGCCCACAATGGTGGCTTTTACTGTGTTGACTTCAGGGAACCTCTTATGTGTGCCAGGCGTGGCAGCACATGACCTTTAGTGTCCACACCTGGGAGTTAGGCGGATGGCTGAGAGTTCAAGGTTAGCCTGGTCTACATACGGAGTTCCAGGTCAACCCAGAATATACATTTATATTCTGTGCGTGTGTGTGTGTGTGTGTGTGTGTGTGTGTGTGTGTGTGTGTGTGAGTGTGAGCGAGCACGCGCGTGTGTGCGCGACTTGAACCTCTGGCCTTGTCTGTGTGTATCCTAGGTGAACGCCCTGCCTCTGAGCTACGTTTCCAGGACTATTCTCTTCCTTTTTCAAAAGATTTCAGTAAGCATGCCTTGCTCTGGGAAGTTTATGATTGCGTAGGAAGTCTGTCAGTGCACTTTTGTGTGACCCTGGGTCTTGGTGGCTTCTGGTCTTGTTCTATCAGAGGTATTCCGCTGCGTTTTACTACTTGAAGTTTTCTGCTTCCGCGGGATGTTTCAGTAGCGTGTGTTTGCTAACGCCCTTGGCAACACTAAAGGACTACGAAGCCCATTTTTTAAAAATCCAAAAGTTGGAAAGAAACCTCAAAAGCCCTCTGGCTCTTGCCCTCAAAGAGGCTGTGGTTTGGTCGTAGACTTGGAGTGTCACACCCAATTGTGAGAAGGGGGATGTGTTACAGGAGAGGTCTAGGTATACTAATAAACCCCAAGTGGAATGACCTCTGTCCAGGGGAAACCGCCAAGATGACCCTGCCCCGCCTTCCAGCTGTCGCTCTGTCCCAGAGTTGCGCTGTTAGTGATTCTCTTGGCTTTAAATTCCTTCATGGCCGTTCCCTAAGCCAGTAGATCTGAAGATCCCAACCTCACCATTCCAGGAGCTTTTCCCACAGCCCAGAGCCCTGTTGGTAAGCAGTGTGGGGAGCGATGGGTAAACCACCCTTTATCTGTCCCAGGTCACTAGCCTTGCTCAGTCCCTTTTCCATCTGAACGAGGGGGTACGATTTAGTTGCTCCCGCTATTTCTAGCTGAAAAGGTGCGAGAAAGTAACTTGTTTATCGTCTCTTCACCACGTGACGCGAGGCCTAACTGTCGGTGTGTGCTGGGGAGTGGAGATTCTACACACACACACACACACACACACACAGAGAGAGAGAGAGAGAGAGAGAGAGAGAGAGAGAGAGAGAGAGAGAGAGAGAGCGCAGCTACCTTGAACGAGCTTCATTTACTACTTATCTTTCCCTCCCTAGAGAAGGAGGTGGCAGAACTCTGGTGAAAAAGAACTGAATGAATTACTGACTCTTGCCCCCTGAAAGGACAACCCATGGGTGGATCTGTCTAGAAAATACAGCGAGGCTCATAAAAACCCTGCCTGTGGCTTGTGGGCCTTGGCGCTCCTTCCTTCCTGTGGGCTAAATTATCACCTTTTGTTTGGAACAGATCTTAAGAAGGACTGGCCTGTAAAAGATTTTGTAGGTTTTGAATTTGCTAAAACTGGTAAAGTAATTTCCTGCCCTTTTGACTGTGGGAGAAGGGCAGGGTAGCAGGGGGAGTAAATGCAGCCATGCACGGGACAGGAGGAGGCAGGAGGAGGCAGACGTTTCAGGGCCTTATTGACGTCGTGTAGACCTAGATGTCACGGGCCGCTGGTTGTCTGCTGATGTTCTTACTCCTTTGCCTTCACCAATGATGAGGACAAGGGCAGAACTAGAAGGAGGCACGGAAGTTCAGCGGCTCTGGGTCCGTCCTGGGATCAACTTTAAGCAACCCCCTTTGCCCTTTGTGTTTTGAAAGCCTGGTTTTGTTTTATTGCTGGTGTGATTTAATGTGGGGGTTCCTTCTGTCCAGTGGTCTGGGGTCTCTGTTAGCTGGCCACGGTTGCTTTCAGGTAAAAAGAAGAGAGAGTTTTTCAGGGCTGGTCAATTTGTCTGCCTCAAGATGGAAATCCCTTAAATCTTGGTTAATTATGAACTCTGCCGACCCTGGGCTAAGCAGAGCACTCAGAGCCCTAAACCTCAGTTCAGCTTTGGCCCTTTGCCTCCCAGGGCTCTCTTGTCCCCACTTTTTGCCAAGTAGTCACCCTGAAACTCAGTCCTCTAGGGCGCATGCTTAGTCTGTAAGAATTAGACACATTTGTTTTTCAAAACAAAACCTAAATAAAATAAAGCTTATTTCTAAAACTACTGATGTCAAAGTTATGCTTTAGTGATTTTTTATTTATCATTTCCTGAAAGTACCCACCCATATTAGCATTTTTTAAAGTTGCATATAATGCATGTAATCATGGCACCCACCGCAGATGCATGTCATTTTTGTGGTTCTGTAGTAACTGTGGCCAGTAGCCAGAGCATCACAGTAAGGCAGAGTGGAGCAGAAGAGAGGACCCTGCGGCAGTCCGAGGCCTGATGTAGCCTCATCTTGTACCTGGAATCCCCATCTAGCGAGTGCTCAGTTTCTAAAAAGAATTTTGTTTTCTTTTTTTTTTTTTTTTAGAAAAAAAATAATTTTTATTTTATGTGCATTGGTGTTTTGCCATGGGTGTCAGATTCTCTGGAACTGGAGTTACAGATAATTGTGAGGTGCCACGTGTGTGCTGGGAATTAAACCCCGGTCCTCTGGAAAAGCAGCCAGGGCTCTTAACTGCTGAGCCATCTCCAGTGCAACCCCCACCCCCAAGTTTTAAGAACTTGGATTATTATTTTTAAAAAATGTGGTTTTGGTTTGCGTGTGCTTTCGAATCGGATGGATCTGTTCTTGTTGCCCGAGGGCATGAGCGTCTTAACCCCATGGAGCCAGTGTTTTTGAACTCTGTAATTACAGGTGCAGTCCCCAGCCTCCAGCTGGAGAAATGTGGCTGTTGCAGGATAGGGGTCACCCTTGGCTGGCCAAGCCCACTTTGGTGGAGAGGCCTGTGCCGGGGCAGAGAGGTGACTTTCAGCTATGGCGAGTAAAAGACAGAGTCTCTTAGGCTCTTCACGAGCAGGGTCTCCATCCCAGGTGACTGTGCATGCAACATATTCGGGAAAGCACCAGGTTTCCCCGAATAAAGCAGCAGGCACGAAAAAGTCACCCGAGCGGTGCTTTGATTCCCCATTACCTTTGCAGAGCGTCCCCCGGAAGACCGCACTGACACAGAGCGTGGTCTCAGAGCATCTTAGGTCACCTGCCGTACACAGCACGACTAGAATTGCTTTTCGGGTGCTGAATTGAAGACGGACCTTTTTGGGGGAGAGGGTGTTCTGCTTTTGGTCTTGTTTTCTGTCTTTCAAGACAGAGTCTCTCTACATAGCCAGGAGCTCGCTCTATAGACCAGGCTGGCCTCCAACTCACAGAGATTCCCCTGCCTCTGCCTCTCGAGTGCTGGGGTTAAAGGCGTGCGCCACCACGGCCCAGCAGAGATTTATTTTTGATAATCCCTCCTCTCCAGGGCAGGTTCTTTACTGTCATTTTTCTACTAACCAGAGTGTGTTATGGTTTGAGAGAGCACGGAAGAACCGGATGTAGGAGATACGTGCTCAGGTGTAAAATTAGCGATTTTATGTTAAATGCTCAGCCAACTAACGCGCTCTGTAAACCGCTGCCAAGTAGCCCAGACTAGCGTTTCATGAGGGGACGCCCAGTGTGAGTCCACACTGCTCCTGCACTTTGTACGCTCAGTGCCTGTGAATTCACCTCTGGCTACAGAAAACTGTTGGGAACCACAGAAAGCTCAAACTGTCTGGGCCATGGATCTTTGGTCACGAGGAGCCTCTGTTGTTAGCACTTACAGGTGCCCTAGTCGTTTGCCCCCACCACCCCACCCCGGCTTCTTCAGTCTCTGTAAGGCTCCTTGGGTTCACGTCCAGTTTTTATCCATTTGACTTCCTTGATGACTCTTGACCATTAGGGCCACAGCACACAGCAGCAAAGAAAAGGGAAAGAAAAACTGGACTGGCGAATGGCACACTGCCTGGTACCTCAACCTGGTACATGGTACACTGCCTGGCACCCCAACCTTGTATATGGAACACTGCTTGGTACCTCAACCTTGTACATGATACACTGCCTGGTTCCCCAGCCTTGTGCATGGTACACTGCCTGGCACCCCAACCTTGTGCATGGCACACTGCCTGGTACTTCAACCTTGTACATGATACCCTGCCTGGTTCCCCAGCCTTGTACATGGTACACTGCCTGGTACCTCAACCTAGTACACTGTACATTGCCTGGTTCCCCAGCCTTGTGCATGGTACACTGCCTGGCACCCCAACCTTGTTCATGGCACACTGCTTGGTACCTCAACCTTGTACATGGTAGTACACTGCCTGGTTCCCCAGCCTTATGCATGGTACACTGCCTGGTACCCCTACCTTGGGATACCCAGGAAGTCTCTAGGGCCAGGGTAGCAGGCCCTGTGCAAGAGAATGTGCTAACAGATACAGTGCCTCTGAAGCTCCGGCTTCACTATGCCCCAAAGGTTTGGGTCAGATCAGTATAAAAGTGTCAGCATGCTCAGCAACACTCTATGTTAGGCAAGGTACGGGTGGACTTCGTTAACTGACACTAGCGACGCCATTTCTCTTGTGAAGCAAACAGTCTGGGTTCAGAAAGGACCCGGACCCCTTCACAGAGCCTGCCTGTGGGTGTCTGAGAGGAGAGCTACTGCCCTTCCAGACTTACTAACCCTGCTGGAAATGGCATCTCTGCAACTAAACCGTTTTCCATAACAGGCTAGCCGACCATCCACACGGTGTCTGCTTAAATCATTAATCTGGAGACCCTGTTTCTTCTGCATTTAGGCTTGCAGAGCAAATAAGTGCTGTACCTCAAGTGTCCTGTACAGAGCAGAAAGCCATGTAACCGTCGTGCGTCCAACCACATGGATCTCTTTTCTCACCCATCAAGGTTTTAAGACCAGGGTCATCATCTTTTATGAATTTTTAAGTAACTGATGCTTAAGACGAATACTTGAAAAAGCAATGCCAGTGGACGATGACCAGCACCTTCGGCTTCTCAGCACATTTGCCTATGACGCAGTATCTCGCCGATTAATTTTACAGAACTCACTAGGCATACATCACTAACATACACGCACATGGGCAATTTGGTGAAATCTGAACGTCTTTCTAAATCAGTGGGCATGGCATGGGGGTGTAATTCAGATGAAGACAAAGTGAGCTTACCTGGCTCCCAGAGAGGCTGGTGTTTTGGCTCAGCTGGTGTTTTGGCTCAGCTGGTGTTTTGGAAGTGGACTGGGGAGTCTGGGACCCAACTAATCCCCCTCTAGGTCTGGGGGAGTGGAGAAGGGGCTGGAAGGAAGTGAACCTCATGTTTAACGTGATGGAGAGATAAAGAAGCCATGTGATCAGATAAGGCCTGGCCATGGGGTGTGCTGGGGAGGATTTATGGCGGTATGAAATCGGCTCCATCCCTGCAGGAAGAGGGGGCGGGCAAAGGGTCACAGATGGCAGGTGGAACCTCTCCCTCTGTAGGTGCGCCGTCAGCGCCATCCATCCTGAGTTTTATGACCCTGTCTGCTGCTGAGGCCGGTGGTCTAAGATGCTGTCCCCTCAGGTGCCCGACAGCTGGCAGGGCCCACGTTATGCAAACTTACTCTTCAGTGGGCAGGAGTGCTGTGGTTTGGAGACCCACCTAAGTGATTAAAGCCAGCCTTCCAACCAAAACAGTGAGCTACAACTTCCCAAGTCGCTGTGGCTCTGACACGTGGCCTTTATCGCTGGCAGCAGGGTGGATTCTGTCTTCCTTTTGTAAAGAAACGAAACTCAAAGAAAGGGCCTCAGCAACCAGGGAGGTCTGCCAGTGCTGACCAGCCTTGCCCAGGAGCACACATCCTCTACAAGACTAGGAGCAGCTGTCATAGCTTCCTACAGTTCCTTTGTTTACGCCTGTAACATGGCCTGCTCCAAATCTGAATAGAGTGGCATGGCCTTCGGATCCTGCCTTAGATCGTTCGTTACCTGCCTCCTTCTCACTCTGAGTGCCTGTAGGACAAACTAGTCAGCATGTTGGGATCTTAGGGTTCCCCCCCCCAAGAAACCACATTTAAATGGAAAGGTCCCCAGTTCAGCCAGTTTGGCACAGTGTCATTGGTAATGGCACTGGCTGCCTGGGCTCTTTAGCTCACATGCTTACCTGGCCTTCATTCAGTTAATATTGGGGCCACATGCAAAGTTTCAAAGTCTCTCCCGGCACACACTACAATCACGCCAGTTTCGGGAGTTTTTGCTTTTGTTTCCTTTTTTCTTTTTGACAGTGGTAGCATGATCTGAAAGTGTTTCTAAGGCATACCAGCTACCAATAGCATTTTTGTGTGTGTGTGTGTGTGAAAAATTTTTAAATGAACCTGTCCCCCAGCTTCCTACTGAACCTGTCCCCCAGCTTCCTACTACACACTTGTAAATAAACCTCACACCTGCTGGTGTCTTGATTAGTTTTTCAAAGCAGGGAAGGAGAGAGGGCAGGGAGTTTTCCTCTGTACCAGGCAGGATAGAGTGCTTGAGGGACTTCGGTGGGCCACAGGTAGGAAGTGGTTGACTCGTGGCCATACAACTGGATACCCAACATACCACATGCCCTGGTCTGGTTTTAAGCCCCTCCGTCCCGCTTACCCCCCATGGAGAAGATCTGTGTCTGGGGAAGGCACTGGTTAGGAATGGTCAAGTTGGACGGACAGAGGCCTTAGAGTACAAGCAAAGGCCACAATCAACACCCCTGTAGTCTGGGAGCCAAGGGGTGGGATGCTTGGATTTTTAATCTCTAATAAATGTGTACTTAGGTGGAGTTAGTGGCCCTAGCACAATGTATATCTCTCCTTTTCATGTCTGCTTAATCCCCTCAGATGAAGGAAACACAGTTGAAACTCAGAAAGTAAAAGTTTCGCCTTAGCTGCGTTGTGGAGAGCTTCAGTGCCCACCCCAGCCATTTCCTGAGGCTTTGAGCTCATCATGCCCTTGTAGAATATTTGAAAAAGTATATTGTGAGCTAGAATTATGACTCCTGGGGCTTCCTGTTGTTTCTGGGATTAATAGCATATGGGGAAAAGTGTGGGTATTCTCTGGAATTGCTTGCATACATAAAATCAAAAAATATGGCATCTAGTAGGAGAAAGATGGTGGCGGTGGTGATGGTGTTGGTGATGATGGTGGTGACAATGGTGGTGGTGATGATGATGGTGGTGATGGTGACGATGGTGGTGATGATGATGGTGACGATGTTGGTGATGGTGGTGGTGATGATGGTGGTGACGATGTCGGTGATGGTGGTGGTGATGATGGTGGTGACGATGTTGGTGATGGTGGTGATGGTGATGATGATGGTGGTGATGGTGGTGATGATGGTGGTGATAGTGGTGACGATGTTGGTGATGGTGGTGGTGATGATAGTGGTGACGATGTTGGTGATGATGGTGGTGATGATGATGGTGGTGATGGTGACGATATTGGTGATGGTGCTGATGGTGACAATGGTGGTGATGGTGATGATGGTGGTGATAGTGGTGACGATGTTGGTGATGGTGGTGGTGATGATGGTGGTGACGATGGTGGTGGTGATGGTGGTGGTGGTGGTGATGATGGTGGTGACGATGGTGGTGATGATGATGATGGTGATGGTGGTGATAATGGTAATGATGACGATGATTGTTACTACCACTGCTACTCATTTATTTGGGGGGCATATCATGACACAGGTATGGAGATCAGGACAACTTGGGGGAATCAGCTCTCCCCTTCATTTTGTAGATCCTGGATATGGTAGTTTGTCAGGCTTGGTGACAGTGCCTCTGCCTGCTGAGCCACCTCACCGGCCCACACCCAGTGTTCTTAACCTCTGAGTTCTCAAGCACAGGCTTATTAGATCCTGAGGTGACAAGACTCTAGGGCTAGAGGTGCAGGTGTGGCCTGGCCTTCTGTGTGCACATCTTCAGGGGTGACCTCTGACTCTTCATTCTGCTTTCCTCTTGCTAGCACTGGTAACTCCTGCCTGTATCCCCAGCCCATTGAGAGGGTCCTGCCTAGGATGATGTGAGACCTCATTGCCTTGCTTTTAGGCCAGAGAATCACAAGTTCAACCTGGGACCCTATCTCAAAGTAAAAATCATACAAAGGACTGATGGGTGACCGAGATCACTCAGGTAAAGAAGGCGACTTGCCACCAAGCCTGACAACCTTGAGTTTGAGCCCTAGGATCCACCTGGTGGAAGGAGAGAACCAACTCCCACAGGTTGTCCTTGGGCCTTCACATGTTCACCGTGGTATGTACACGCGTAATTAAATGAAAAAAGGAGTGGATGCAGCTCGGTAGCCAAGAAGTTGTCTTTCATACACAGAGCTACTCTCTACAAAAATCTATGATCATAGCTTAGGTAAGCTATTGTGGTTTGTAAGCAAGTGAGTATTGATACAGGGACTTTGGTTGTTTCAATTTTTTAAAATACCTATTCATACTACATTTTCAGTCCATCGATCCTGCACCCTGTTGATGGGCTCGATACCATTGTAAGCCCTAGGGATTAGTGGTGAACGAACATGGCAGAGTCCCCACCCTCACCAAGTTTTATCCTGGTGGGCAAATAGGTTTCAGGGCCAGCAGTGGGAAGAGATTTGGGGGAGGTGGGGAGGCTGCTTTTACAGATGCCAAGAAAGTGTTCTCTAGTGGAGTATGCTATGCAGGGACCCAGCTGAGACGGAACATACATGATCATGTGTGGAGAGAACGGTGAGAAATGAGATGGGAAGAAGTGGTAACTGTGAGACCTTGAAGCAGGAATATGGAGGGCCAGCAAGGAGGCCCTTGGGATGGGAGCGGAGGTCAGTAGGAGGATATAGCAGGGTTTGAGCTCCTAGTACAGTACATGATGCAATCCGACTGACCTTTCTGTTTTCAGGGAACATGGGCAAGCATGGACATAGAGGATGCCAGTCAGGGTACCACTATAGTAGCCTCAGGATAAGGGATGACCAGTAGGGTCAGCGTAGAGACTGGAGTAATAACTCAGAAGCGTGGGAAGACCTTGGGAAGGAAAACACGTATTGCTTGAGATGGCTCAGACACCTAAGCAGAGACATGTCATCACCCACTGTTGTCATTGGTCTGGATCTCGGTAGGTAGGAGGACGGGCAGAAATGTGAAGACGGGCATTGTTGGCATAGAGCAATGTTGGGGTGGAGGAATGGGGCGTGGTTCAGCCGTGTGGCGGGAGAGATTGTGCAGACATGACGGGCATGGGTGCAGGGCTCAGCTGACTGGATTGGTTTTCCCAAGGAAACAAGGGCATCCGTCACCTTGGAGCCAGGAGCCAGGAGGCTCTCTGAAGTCATCTTAGGCAGAGGGCACATGTAGCAGAATGTAGCCCCGCTTACAGTCAGTGGCTGTGGTTTAGAATAAGCCCTGGAGCAAAGTGCAGTGGGGTTTCCCTGTGACCGAATGCAGGGGTCTGAGAGAGCCAAGTGGAGCGAAGTAGAAAGCAGGGGAGATGAGGTAGTCAGCAGGAGACCCCTGGCCCTAGTGGGGGGAACTGTGGAAGCAGGAAGTCATGGTTGGAGAGTAGGGTTATTTGTTGGCGATGGCTCGCACCTGCATGTAATTGACGCTATGGAAACAGGAGAATCAGCCTCATCCACGTAGTAAGTTGGAGGCCAGCCTAGGCTTCATGAGACTATCCGAAAGGAAAAAATAAATGACATTTGGAGGTAGTGCCCATATTGGTGGTAAGTTCAGGGGTTGACTTGGTGCCCTGAGCATAGATAGCCGTGGTTGAGTGCCAAGGCATTGGAAGGGAGAGCGTTCCGGAAGCAAGATGTAATGGTATCGGGAACTCCCTCAGGGACATGAGGGGCATGATGAGGGGGTGTGCAGAGGGGGGCAGTTTGCCTGGCTGGTAAAGTCTTCCTGGAATTGGGGTTGGGGTGTGGAACCCAGAGGTGAAGAAAACTCAGCAGGTAGAGAATGGTTTAGTCGCGCGCGCGCGCACACACACACACACACACACACACACACACACACACACACACACACACGCCTCTGTCAGACCAGGGCAAGGGCACGTTAGCCTGAGAGAGCCGCCACAGGCGCCTTCCACCGAGTCTAGGTGAAGAAAGCAGAGGGGACTTTTGTGTGGGACAGGACGTTGCCCGGGTGTGGGAAGGCAGTGACGTCACAGTAGCAGATCACAGGAAGTCTGGGAGAGAGGTGAGCCGAGGCATGGGAGACAGGCTGGCTCTGAGATTGTGGCGTTTGCCCCAGAGTGCTGAGGCGGACACAATCCTGTCATTCTGTGTTACTGCTTCCCTCGGCTCTGTGCAGGGCCTGACATAGAAGATGGCAGTGTGTGTTCTCATGGGCAAGACAAGCAAATGAATTATGTGCAAAGAAAGAAAATATCAAGCGAGAATTTAATTTATCCTCAAACCAACAAACAACAAAAAGAAACTTAAGTTGGTCTTTGGAGGAAAAGGGATCTTTGGCCATAGTCCAGTAGAGCTTAGGGCAGAATCAGATATTTCGACCGAGAAAAAGGAAATCGTATAAGCAAAGGCTATAGGGGTGTGGGGTGAGTTGAAGCCTTCCCGCCTATAGAAATGGTCCATGGGATGGGGACTTTGTAATTTAGAAGTGAATTTTGATATTGCTTGCTAAATAGAATTCTTAACGTCATAACATGTTAAAGGTTGGTCATTTATTGTAAACTAGGTTTAGAAGATGAAAGTTGTAACATCCTTTTAAGTTAATAGGCCTGGCGTTTCAGCCCAGACATCAAATTCTAGAGCTTAATTTGTTCATTCAGTTAATGTGCAGCACCCCGAAACTGGAGGGCATATTCCCATGTGGTCTTCAAAGACTCACAAGTAAGATTGGTTTGTCAGTGGGTGTCTCTTTTAAGATGAACTTTGGTATTTACGTTACATGCTGTTTTTCCTAAATGTCAAGATGGCCTCCCGTTCTGGGTTATTGTCAGCCGTATTTCTGCGACAGATCCAGAGAAGTGTCTTGCCCTGGGAAGTGTGTTCTGCAGCTACTAGACTGTTGTCATGCCCCTTCTTGTTGTCGTTTTAGTGACAGCTATATTGTGCGTGTCAAGGCTGTGGTTATGACCAGAGATGACTCCAGCGGGGGATGGTTCCCACAGGAAGGAGGCGGGATCAGTCGCGTCGGGGTGTGTAAGGTCATGCACCCTGAAGGCAATGGACGAAGCGGCTTTCTCATCCATGGTGAACGACAGAAAGACAAACTGGTAATGACAGACACACATCGCGGGCGGGCGTTAAAATTGCAATGACTGGTTTCTGTACATATAATCCCTCCCTTTCCAGTGCAGTCTCTTGGCCACACACCATATAGAGCGCATGCCACAAGGGTATTTGACCCTCTTGCTTGCATCTCTGATTGATCAAGGTGTGCGGTTATGACAGGTATTGGAATCAAAAGCATGTTCTTTATTATTGCAAGTCGTATAACAACAAACTGGAACGAGGGTTTTCCAGGGAAGATTTAGGTGGGAGAAGGTAACGCGGGAAACAGCATCACCTAGCATTGGTTCCTTCTAAATACATGTTCGTCTGAAAGAGACCAGAGCTAGGGGGTTGGAGGAGATGGCCTGGAGTGTACAAGCCTTTGCTGTAGAAGCCTGAAGACCTGAGTTTGGACCCCTGTAGCCACATAAAAACATGCTGGCCATGCAGGCCTGTACCCCCAGCACAGTGGGAGACAGAGACAGAGGATCCCCACACCTTACTGACCAGCCTTAGCTCCAAGTCCAGTGAGGCACCCGAAGCAGAGGAATAAGATGCAGGGTGTATAGCATCACACAGACCCCAAAACTGAAGCAGCGTCATGGCACACAGCTGTGCGTGTTTTCCTTTTTACACGCCTTTTGTCGGTGTGTCAAGAGCTGTGCATCTCACTCACGTGTCACCGACATTCTCCTCAAGGGCTTTTCTGTGCTGCTCACACTCGTGTGGGTTCTGCTGTTAGACCGTCTCTTTCGTGCCCCCCCCATCACCATAGTATTGTGAAGACACGTTTAACTGCGTTTTTCCACGTTCCACAGTTCATCTTTTTAAAGAAATCATTAGAAGCCGGGCAGTGGTGGCGCACGTCTTTAATCCCAGCACTTGGGAGGTAGAAGCAGGTGGATCTCTTGAGTTCTGAGTTCGAGGCTAGCCTGGTCTGCAAAGTGAGTTCCAGGACAGCCAGGGCTACACAGAGGGGGAAAAAAAAATCACAAAATGAGAGAGAGAGAGAGAGAGAGAGAGAGAGAGAGAGAGAGAGAGAGAGAGAAACTTTAGTGTATAGGGGTGCTGCTACTATGTGAGATTTTCCTTTAACCTTTGAGGTCATATGTTTTAAATCGCTATCATTTCAATAGAGTAACAGTGGTCTCCGTTGATTACTTATGAATGGCCTCATATAGTTTCCTACTCGTTAAAAAGCTGTAATTGTCAGCCAGCCAGCCAGATGGCCCAGTGTACGAGGGCACAGGCAGCCGAGCCTAATGGTGAGTTCAGTTCCTGGGACCCACATAGTAGGAGAGCACAGATTCTTGTAGGCTGCCCTCTGACCTCTACACATGCCCGCACATACACGCACACACACACACACACACACACACACGCACGCACGCGCGCGCACACACACACACAAATGTTTTAGTCTTTGCGTGACTGAGTTATCTGCCAATGTCCTTTGCATATCTGTCTCCTGGAACTTTTTTTTGTATGTGTGTGTGTGTCCTGCCCTGGTGTTACAAGGTATTCATCTTTCCCTGCCTTATTTAGGTTTTAAAAGTGTGTTTCTTGTCTTTTTTTCTCTTTCATCGGTATTCTGTTCTGCAGAATTTCAGTAGAGATTCTTTCATTTGCATCCTCCCTTTCTAGTCCGTTAGCAGACTGTCTTCGTGTGAAGGGTTCTGGATACTTGGTGCTGTTTCTCCTGGGTTTCTTCTGGATTGTTGGAGATTGTCAACCTAGAGTAGTCTCCATTTCTGGCTTTTTGAGAGAGGCTCTCCTATAGCCCAAACTGGCTTTGTAGCCAGGGATGACCTTGAACTCCTAATCTTCCTGTCTACTACTCCCAAATTCCAGGATTACAGGCCTGTACCACCACACCCAGGTTTAAAATAGCCCAAGTTGAGACGGTCTAACCCGGCCCCTTCCTTTCAAATGGCATTATGAACTCGTGTCTTCCCAGTGACTTATACATAGTAACTACAGATGTTTTCCTTTTTGTCCAGGGACCTGACATGAATAACCTCGGTTGTATTCTTGCCGCTTCCAAAAGGGGAAGAGACTGTCTCCACGTTCATAATACAGTGCATTGCTTCCCCGGGTCCAGCGTGGGCCCCTCTCTCTATGTCCCCCTCCAGTGGAATTGAGGATTGGGATGATGCCATCCTCCAGGTGTTCCTTTTCCGCCACCGTCAGTTTTTCCCGCCTCTCCCTACCTCCTCCTGCTCCCTGTGCTCTGACGACACTTCCGCACCTGGTGGCATTTCAGTCCCACACCCGTACACCTGTTGTGCTTTATTTTTCTAACCCTCCCTTTGCCTGCTCCACTCCGGGAAATTCTGGATTCCGGTCCCCACTCCTCCACCATTTGCAGATACAGTGGCATCTCTTTGATCTCCCTGCTCTCTAAGGCAATGCTCCTGCCTCGTGAGGCTCTGGAGGAGCTCTGAAAAGGGGCGGGCCATTCAAGGAAACCCCTTTAAGGGGGGTGGGGAATGTGAGGTGGTGGTTGGCTGAGCCTGAGATGGAGGCCTCATTCCCTGTATTTCAGCTGAGCAGCAAGTGCTTTTTTCATAGGAGTGTGTGGGAAGTTGTTCCAAGGTTCTAGAAGTCAACTTACTGTGTGTGTGTGTGTGTGTGTGTGTGTGTGTGTGTGTGTTTTACTTCTGTATTGGAGTCTGTGAGTTTAACTGACACTGCTTCTACATATACCCATTTATAAGTTGTCAGAGAATGTTTGGTAATTGGCTGCTGAGAAATTGTACGTCTGCTGAAGCTTTGTGGCCTAGGCTAGCCTGAAACTCACAGTATAGTCCAGGCTGACCTCCAACACATTTGATTTTTATCACCCTTGCTCCACCTCCCAAATGCTGGGATTAAGAAGAAAGTGTGTTGGGAGTCAGATCTGTGCCCCCATATCTGTCCCCCTTCCTTATAATTGTAGGTATTCTTCCTAGATTGTATATCAGAACTTAATTGGTAACGTTTTCTTTCCCTTTTTTTATTTTTTGCATGGGGTGGGGGGGGTTTGGTGACAGGGTTTCTCTGTGTAGCCCTGCCTGTCGTAGAGATCTGCTTGGCGGGCTTGGTTTTTAAGACAGGGATTCAGGTAGTCCAGGCTGGCCCCAATTCTTAAGTGAGGATGACCTTGCACTTCGAATCCTCTGCTCTGTCTCCCAGTTGTACAGGCATGTGTTTATGTGCCTGGTTTAGCTGATGCTGGGGACCCAGGGCATGTTGGATGATAGGAAGGCCTCCTTCAGACGAAGCTGCACCCCCTGCCCACACCTTTTTCTCATGCTTCCTTCTGTGGAAACTGCTATTTAATCCTTCATCTTGAGTGAATGTATTACTCGGGCCTGATTCTGTGGCGTCATGAATTGGTTGCCTGGAGAGGAGAACGTGGTATTGGCTAGGATTGGGCCAGTCTTCAGGATGGCGTTCCATTTCATCCTACAGTACACAAAACGATTTCTTTCTTGCTTTATGTTCTTTGTGGCTAGGAAGGCACAGGGATCGAGTTGTAGCCCCAGCCCTTCTTCTTTGAGACAAGCTCTCATCACATAGCCCTCACTGGCCTTGAACTTGCAGTTCCTACACATCTGCCTCCCTGGAGCTAGATTACAGCCATGTGCTACCATACCTGTTCCACACCCCCGTGTGCTCCCCCCTCGCCCGGCAATTATTTCATGACACTGTGTGTGTGCGTGCATGCGCAGTGCATATTTCACAGTCGGAGGGCAGGGCTAGAGAGGTGGACTCAGCAGTTAAGAACACTGACTGTTCTTCCAGAGGACCTGGGTTCAATTCCCAGCTCTCACGTGGCAGCTCACAACTGTCTGCAACTCCAGTTCCAGTGAATCTTGGTACCTTCGCACTAGCATACATGTGGTGAAAATACTGATGTACTTGTAAATACGTAAAATCTTTTTTAAAAAAATGTAGGTCAGAGGACAGATGGTTTAGCAGAGAGGACCTGGGTTCAGTTCCCCAAACCCCACATGGCAACTCATCACCATCTGTAACTGCAGCCCCAGAGGATCTGACATTCTCTTCCGGCCTCCACAGACTCCAGACATTCACATGGTACACAGGCTTACATGCGGTAAAACATCCATACATATAAAGCAAAAAAATAATTGGGGGAAAAAGTGTTTAATTATTGGTTAACTGTCCAAAACTCTGATTTTTTTTAACTTGTAAATTCAGATTTTATTATTAGGAGTGGGAGATTCCAGTTATTTTCTTCGAGGCAGCGAGCTCAGTTTGCTCATTTTCAAAAAAAATCTCTGCCAAATACCCAATTAGCCATACCTAGTCTCTTGGTTGATCTTTTAATAAAACGATGATTCCCAGAGAGCAGCCTGTGCTGATGGCGATGGCGCATGCCTGAGGGCCTAGCACTTGAGACGTGGAGGCTGGGAGATTAGGAGTTTGAGGTCATCCCATCCAAGGCCATCCTGGGCTACACGAGAGACCCAGTCCTAAAAAGGAGGGGAAGAAGTTAATTCAGCCTACGAAAGAGCCCACTTCACAGAAGAGACAGTCGTACCAGCCAGTACGGTGACAGTCACCCTGCTTCCCCTTTCAGGAGAGGGCAGGCTTGGGAACCCTGCTCTATTTTGACCCTGCATCTGTACAAGCCAGGCTTTCATCACTGGTACCTACCAAAGCAGTGTGTTACCAAAGGCCGAGTGTAAAGAAGCTGGTGTGAGAATCCAGTTGTATCTGCTTTGGATCAGGCCGTGAAGTAGAAGGTTAAGGACATTCCTGAGTAACCCGAAGGGGCGTTGTGCTTGGTTGGCTTTAAGCTGCACACCACGGCCACACTGCGGTTTCATGCTGCTGCGCAACGGTTTTGTTGCCCTCCCTTTCCCTCAGAAAGGTCCACATAAAGGGAAGATGGCAGAAGTGCTAGTGTGATGCTCTCCCTCTTGGAACTACCAGAAAGGGGATGGAGATTAAGGAGGTGCTCAGGAGCCCACCGATCAGATTTGCGGGGAACTATTTATGTGGAACAGTGTAGATGGTAGTGTTGTTTGGGAGAGGGGCCATTTGTATGGACTGTGGTTAAATGAATCCATATCTGTATAGGAGAACATCACACAGTCATTGAACAGAATCATTAACTCCTGTTTCTAGAATGTTGGGGGTGTCTGTTTAGCTTGCTTGCGCTCGTGCGCGCTCGCTCTCTCTCTCTCTCTCTCTCTCTCTCAGAAATCAAATCCAGGGCCTTAGGCATGTTAAGCACGTGATCTTCCACTAGGCTGCATACATAAATACACACATACTCCCCAAGACATGATTATTTTCATTTTTATGTTTATGAATGTTTTGCTGTTTGTTTGTATGTGTACTGCATGTGTGCCTAGTACTCACGGAGATCAGAAGAGGTTGTTTGATCCCATAGAAATGGAGTTATGGATGATTAAGAGCCACCATGTGGGTGCTGGGGACCGAATTTGGGTCCTCTGCAAGAGCAGCAATTGTTCTTAACAGCTGAGCCATCATCTCTCCAGCCCCCCAAGACATCATTTTAAGGAAAACAAAAGACCCATTGCAGAAGCAATTTATAGGAATGGTTCTGCTGAAACACAGACTTCTGTTCATATGTAAAGAAGGAACAAGGGCTAGGGCTGTGCTCTCCATAATCATGGGAAACCAATCTGGGGATACCGGAGTGGGAGAGGAACAAGGCCGGGGCAGGGGCTCAGTTGGTAGGGGGTTAGCATGCACACAGTTGTGGGTTTCGTCCCCAGCATGCTTTGAGACACAGCCTGTAATCCCAGCATGCAGGAGGATTTAGAAGGTCATCTTCAAATACATGGAGAGTTCAACGCTACCAAAAAGAAACAGTTTGACAATGATAGCCACAGATTAATTTTTTTTTTCATTCTAAAAATACGGGAAAATTGAGTCTCTTTGTTTTAGCCAAGAAAAAAATTAATAACTTGAGGCTTTGAATTGAAGCCTTTTGGATTCTAAAATGGATGACATTTGTTAGTTAAAGCCTTGATTATTTGGACTTCCCCAATTTGGAACGAAGCTGGGCTGGCATTTAGTCATTGTGCTATTCTTAGGGGGAAATGACCATGATAAGCAATTTAATCATAAATAGAATTATAAGGAGCTGTCCTCTTCAATACAATGTTATAAAATTAACATTCCGTGTTGCTTTTAATATGCCAATTACACTATTGTTATTAACTTAGAAAGCATTTAGTAAGCGGTATTTTATTTCTTACTGCTTTGACATATTCTTGAAATTTGCACTATTCTTTAATTTGGATTTACCTTAATTTAGGTAAACCTTTATTCTTGCCCTTCATTTAGCCTAGATTGACAAGCTTACATTATGCTAATGGCAGGACTTTGCAAAACAAGGTCAAGGCTGTGAAAACTTCATAGGGAGAAAACCCCATGGAGTCACTTTGGTGTTTGTAATAAAGCTGTTGAATAGTTGGGGATTTTTATTAATGAGACTGTGAAGTTGATGTTTGCTGGATTGCAAAGCTTCTGTGACATGAAATAAACAGTGTCCGTCATCGAGAGCGCTGATTAGAAGGGGAGTTAAGCTATCATGTGTCTTGCCATCTAAGTAGGGGAAACAAGATGAACATGTGAGAAACTATGAGAGAATATTGAATCCAGTACAGAATTAATTGTGAATGGAGCAAGTAGAAGTTGAGAAGTCCTGAGAAGTCATGTGACCCTGTTCAGTTCCCCGGTGTTTTCAGAACACATTCTTGTTCTTGTTCATAACATTGGTGGCGTTTTCTGTCTTAGGTAAACAGGGCTAGGTTCTGTGTAAAGATGAAAAGCCATTCCTTATCCTTAGGCTCGGTCGTTAGGAACAGGGAGAGCGCTAATGATCGTAATGTGCAGTTAGTAGTAATACCGCCAGCTTAGAACTGCAGCAGCTGACTGGGGGGCGGGCATACACACAGGAAGTGGACCTGGTGACTGGTGGCGTAGGGGTACAGAGAAACAGCACAGAGATGACCACAGATGTTTTGAGCCAGAGCAGATGTGCAGACCAGGGTTGGCAGTACCAGATGTGAAGAAGTTGGGAGAGATTTAGTCATATTCAGGTTGTTGAATCCACAGACACAGGGAGACACCTGTTGGGACCAGGGGGGAAGGCAGGAGATGACATACAGGAGACACAACACTGATAGGGCAGGAGGAGGAGGAGTGTGGTGCGGGAAGACAGGACAGTGGGCCTTAACTGAGCCCGTGTGCAGGGAACAGCAAAGATTGGGGGTCAGTGGGGATTATCTGTTTCTTCCACGTGGAGAGAGAAACACATGAAGGCCAAGGGCCGGTGTACTTCCTTTAGTGGCCATCAGTGGTGGTTCTCGGTTAGGCTTGCAACAGACACCGCCATGACTGTCCCACGAGTAACCAGCCTGTGTTTCGATCCTTTAGGTGGTATTGGAATGCTTTGTCAGAAAGGACTTGGTCTACACCAAAGCCAATCCGACGTTTCATCATTGGAAAGTTGACAATAGGAAGTTTGGTCTTACTTTCCAAAGCCCTGCGGATGCACGAGCCTTTGACAGGGGCGTGAGAAAAGCCATTGAAGACCTTATAGAAGGTACTGGATTTGTCACTGCACCCTTATAGAGGGACTGTGGAATGTTCCGGGATCTTTTTCATTCTCACAGTCTTCCATCTTCTGTACGTGGCTTGTAGGAAGTTTCCCTGTGGGTTTGTGGTTCTCCCATTTCAGCAGTGCCGGCCATCGGAAAGGATGTGCCTGCTCTTGAGATTGTTCACTGTTTCATGTAAGTAGCTAGTGTGTCACACAAAGGGGTCCCTTAGAAGAACGTAACCTGGGGCAGGACAGATGACTCAGCAGTTAAGGGTAGTGGCAGTTCTTGCAGAGGACCCAGGTTAGGTTTCCAGCACTCCCAGCGCCTAAAACTTGGCTAATGACCGCCAGTAACCCAAGTTCCAAGGAAGCCAACGCCTTCTCCTGGCCTCTACAGACACTGCACGTGTGTGGTACACAGATTTACATACATGCGAAGCACCCATACATCTAACTTTTTTTTTTAAATTTTAAAACAAACTAAGCTAGCTGGGCAGTGGTGGCATACACCTTTAATCCCAGTACTTGGGAGGCAGAGGCAGGCAGATCTCTGTGAGCTCAGGGCCAGCCTGTTCTACAGAGTGAGTTATAAGACTGGCTCCATAGCTTCTGAGAAGCTCTGTCTCAAAGGGAAGGGAAGGGAAGAAAGAAACTAAGCCAGGTATTTAATTTGAAACATAAAAGGTTGGAACTCTGCACAGAAAGAATAAGTTACAAATTACTTCTCTTGTGGGCAAATGCACATAAACAATAGGATTCCTTGTTTCTATTTCCTATTTTTAAGAACAATAGAATTCTTACACTATTTCCAGTTAATACTTAGGATTTAAGGCTGTATAATGTGCTAGTTGTTGTGGTACACATGCCTTTAATCCCAGCACTCAGGAGCAGACAGAAGGATCTTTGTACATTTGAGGCCAGCCTGGTTTACCTAGCAAGTTCCCACTGATAGCCAGGACTGTCTAGAGAGACTCTGACCTCCACAAAAAAAATGAAAAGTGTAAAGTGGGGGCCCCCAAGACGGCTCGGTGATTAAAGCCCTTGATGTGAAAGCCTGTCAACCCAAATCCCGTCCCTGGAACCTGCAGTGGGGGCCAAGGAGGGACCCCATCCCTAGGACTTACTATTTAAAGAAAATATATTTGAAATATATTTACAGTTACCACAGCCTTCAAATATTGAGAATAGTAATGAATAATTTTATACAGGAGAAATATTTTAAAATATCTTATGACTGAATTTATGGCAGTGGTGAGAAGATAGTGAAATGGCCTGGAGAGATGGCCTACTGATTGAGAGCACAGACTGCTCTTCACAGTACCAGGGTTCGATTCCCAGCACCCACATGATAGTTCACAGCCATCTCTAACTCCAGTTTCAGGGGATCCCCTTCTGACCTCCTGGGACACAAAACACATGATTAGTATACAGACGTGCAGGCAAAAATACTCCATAGACATAAAAAAATAAAAGCATGTTCTAAGACGATAGTGAAACACTCTTGTCATCAGATGGCAATTCAGTCTATTTTTTAACTGTAAGGTGAATCTACTACAAATCAGAAGGGTTGTTTCTGCCAGGGTGCAGGCAGCGCACAACCACAGCCTAGAGGGGCCTTAGGCCACAAGCATTCAAATTCTCCACTTCTGCACAGTTCAGTCACAAGTCAGTATTTAAGGTCCTGGGACTCTGAGGCGCGGTAACGCCAAAGTCAGGATTGAAAGAAAGGATTACCAAAATGATTATTTCATTTGCTTAAGAGATGAGATTTGAGCTAGGGAGATGATTCAGTGGGTAACAGTGCTTGCTGCCAACCCAGACAACCTGAATTTGGTTCCCTCCCTCCCTCTCTCTTCCTCTCTCCCTCTCCCTCCCTCTCTCCCTCTCCCTCCCTCTCTCTCCCTCTCTCCCTCTTCCTCCCTCTCTCTCCCTCCCTCCCTCCCCCCTCCCTCCCCACGCGCACACACGCGCGCGCGCACCCCACTATATATATAACTTAAGTTTCTCTTCAGGCGTATCTATTGAACTGGCCCCACATCCCTGGCTCCTGTTAATGGGAGAAGTGGGGTTGTTGCTGCACTGTTTGCAGATTAGATAAAGTTGTGAACAAGAAAGTTAGACTTGAACCACCAGGTCATCTCACGATGGGATTAGCTGGATTTTCTAACAGAAGCCTCAATTTTGACCTGGAAAAAACAAAGTCAAGTCGCTGGGGCTCCGACAGCGTGTGTCTGCTTTGAGCACAGCTCCCGTAGAATAGCCAGGGAGGGCAGGGTCTGAATCAGAAGGAGAGGCGGGGGTTGGGGCTTCTTCAGCTGGAGGTGAGAAGATCAGGGCGGTGAAAGCCTGGCTTTCCTGAGGCTGAGAAGGTCTAGTTGAGAGAGCTTTGGCGTTTCCCTTCCTTCGGTGCAAAAGTTAAAGTAATGGGAACCACAGCAGGCAAAATTAATTTGGGGAGCATCATGGCTAGAGCCGAGGGGAATGAATTAAAATACTGAATTCCCATGTGATTATATGCTAGGGTTGGTATGCTGAAAGAGTGGAAGATACTTTTATTAAGATAACACTTTTTTTATTTTTCAGTGTAAGGATAATCGTTCAGTGGTAGACTTGCCCATGGTATCCATGGGGCCCCAGGGTCAGTCCCTACTACTGCTAAAATAAAGAGAGAAAGAAATACACACTATGCTTTTAAAGGCTGGGAATGAGACTTGGTGGTAGATGTGACCTGGCTAACGTGCAAGGTCCTGGGTTCAGTCTTCAGCACTAAAGGAGAGCAAGACAAACTAGCCAACTAGCCACCACACTTTACGCTTTTTAAATGATTGAAGCCAGTTGCCCACAACTTGATTGATTTGATTGCATTCTTGTCTTTTTAGGCTCCACCACCTCATCTTCCACTATTCACAACGAGGCCGAGCTCGGAGACGATGATGTTTTTACAGTGAGTTTCCTTTCTCCCTTGTTTCCCATAGTAGATGACCTTCAGAGACGTTGCCCATTAAGGACACTTTGCCGCGTGGCATTTGAAGTTGCTCTGTGGCTGCTATTATAGAAAACTCCGTCATTCCAGTTTGTCACATTCTGATCTTGACCCCCTACTCATCCTTGCAGTGATATAGCCCTCCGCACAGCCCACACTCCCAGACCTTCAAAGTTCAGGTCCTAAGGGCTCCTGGCACATCCAGGGGGCCAGCTGCTCTGGTTTGCCCAGGACAGTCCCAGGCAGACCAGGACAGTTGATCTTCTCCTTGCAACCTTCTTTGAACACACTGGTGCCAAAGGAAAGCCAAAAGGACAGCCCCACCACCCCCACCGCCCTCACTGCCACCGCCACTCCCCGTGAGTGATTCTGCTTCTGACATGAGAGACGTGATATTGAGTAAGGACGAAAGGGCTTAGGTGTGGACACTACTTCAGTTAATGGGATATAACTGGGACAAAATGACTGCTCAGCGTCCTTCTCCCTGGAAATCCTTTGCTTCTGAAAAATCAGTTAACGTGCAATTGCTTGCCCATCCATTGCTTGGAGCAGCGAGTGGGGGTTATGTAGCATTGTGAATCCAAGCACCTTGACCCACAATGAGGAGAGCATTGTTGTGACCCAGCAGGGTTGTGACATTGTTGTGACACCTCAGCGGACACCTGAATGCTAATCTTGGTACTATACTTTCTGGTTTTGGTGATTCCGTTTCCTGGGTTTTGTTTGTTTGTTTATTTGTTTTATGAAAAATCTAAAGAATGGCATGGTGACTGTGTCTGACACCAAGATTCAGCAGACTTGCTAGCTGTGTTCCTGTGACTCCCCTAGTGTCCTGGCAGGGTTATTCTGGCACAGTGTGTGGTTGTCACAGGCCATTCGGGTGGGGAAGTCATTCCAGCAAGGACTTGAGACAGCGGGTCCTATTGTATCTGCCATCAACCTTGAATGCGGCTGGATGCCGTGCAGGACCCCAGCCAGGAAGTGGTACTGCCCACCTGTTGGGTGGATCTTCCCTTCTCATTACCCGGATGAAGATAACACTTCCCAGGCCGAGCCAGGGGCTCACCTAGTCTAAATAGTACTGGATATAGTCTCTTAATAGTAGGGCCTGTCAACTTGACAGTCAATATATTGCTTTTAAGTTGTTACTTACTGTTTGTATCTGTGCATGGTGTGTGTGTGAGGGCATGTGTGCCACAGTGTTCTACACGTGCTCTGTTCTCTCACTACCTTTATGTGGAGTCTGAGGGATTGAACCTGGGTCTCTAGGCTTGTATGGCAAGCATTTCTCTGGCAGTTACAACAGTGAGTTGGCCATACCAATTTTCTTTTTTATTGCTCGGTTGATTTTTATGTATATGTTGGTCTATGTGTATGTGTGCACATGCGTGTACACTGTGTATTTGGGTGCTCATGGACTCTAGAAGGGGGGATCCTATCACCTGGAGCTGTAATTACAGTGTTTGTGAGCCACCCAGTATGGATGATGAGAACCACACCCCGTTCCTCTGGAAGAGCAGCAAGTACTTTTACCTGCGGAACCATCCCTCCAGCCCACCTCCCAACGCTTTTATCATACATCAATAATAATAATAATAACAATAATAAAAATATCACAGAGTCCTTTTAGGTAGCCAGTCTATTCTGATGCTCTAATAATAGACACATGTTGTACATCTGTCCAAAACCCTAGAATGTGTAACACGTACACCGAACCATAGAAAACTGAGAGTCGGGGTAATGTGTGGGTATAGGTTCATTAATTTAAAAAAATACATATTTATTTATTTATTATGTATACAATGTTTGTCTGTGTGTATGCCTGAAGGCCAGAAGAGGGCACCAGACCTCATTACAAACGGTTGTAAGCCACCATGTGGTTGCTGGGAATTGAACTCAGGACCTTTGGAAGAGCAGGCAATGCTCTTAACCACTGAGCCATCTCTCCAGCCCTAGGTTCATTGATGTAATTGGGTTTTTGTTTTGTTTGAGAAAAGATTTCGCTGTATAGCCCTGACTGACCTGGAACTTGCTTTATAGACTAGGCTGGCCTTGAACTCACATAGATTCATATGTCTTTGCCTTCCTAGTGCTGAGATTAATTAAAGGCACCAGCACACCTGGAAGGTTTATTGATTTTTAACAAATACACAGTCTGGTGGGCAACGTTGCTAATAGAAGAACCTCAGAAAAAATGTATAGGTTCTCTCAGTTCCTTTAGCTCATTTTTGTTTGTATGTAAACCTAAAATAAAATAAGGAATAAAGTTGGAAAGAAAGTATTTAAATATAATAAGGCTTCCTACATAGAAGACTAAAATTCATACCATCGTCTAATATCTCCTTTATAATTATCCAGTTGCCCCCAAGGCTGCCTTTTGTAAGCTGTTTGTTTGTTTGTTTTTAATTTCACATTTTTAAGACACGGGGAATAATTGAATAGATTCATATCTCTGCACTAACGGTTCATGCAGTGTGTGCATTGGTGCGAAAGACACTGCTATGGGGTGATACAGGTGTGTGAGCCCAGGCACCAGCAGTCACAGAACCAATGGCGGAGCTTTTAGAACTGAGTTTGACCCACAGGAAACCGAAGAATGGGCAGAAGGCAGGCAGTGGAAGGGAGTCCCATCTACACATAAGGCAGGAGGTTAGAAGACCCTTCACTGCCGGGGAGTGGGGGTGGCTGAGCAGGACTTCACTGACATCTGCACAGGATTTTGGAAAGAGATCTCATCGAGGGAGCTCGGGGACGAAGGCTGGAGGGGGAGTGGGAACTGTGGAGGCATCATGGTCCGGATGCCGCAGATACATTGTGTAGTGAGACCGTCAGGAAGTGAACTCGGTCGTCCTTCCTTGGAGCGGCTGGCGGTGTGGCTGAACAGGCTTCCTCTAGTGCTCCGAGCAGACCCTCTCAGCAGCTGGCATGTGCTTACATCTGTTCTTTCGTCACGTCTGGGGAGACAGACAACAGCGGGGAGGTTAAAGGTGGCTTCCTGTGATCCAGAGCACAACCGGAATCGGCAGCTGCTTCCCAGCTACCTGCCAGCAGCGATTTATAGACGAACGTAGGGCGGAAACCCGAATCCTCTGGCTTTCATCCTTTAAGTCGTACCCTGGGGAAAGGCGCTCACGGCAGACTGCGGTCCATGTAGAGCTGGTGTATATAGGGTCACTGGCCTGTTTACAAACACAGGCCTATTTATAATGGTACCTCCCTTCCCCAGGAAAGGCCCATATTTATTCCCAGGCTGTTGACTGTGGGAAAATGGGTGCATGGTGGGGGGCTGAACATGCCAGATGCCTATTCATTGACCAGCTCTCTGTAATTTAGACATTCCACCCCAAGACAGTGAAGGAGTACGAGCCAAGGGAATGAGCCACTACTTCACAGCCTGAGCCGGACACTTCCCAAGTGGGTACAGTGTTCTCAAACGTTTTCTGGAAGACAGATGTTTAGAAGTTGGGATTCCCATCAGAAAGGGTGGAAATGCTGGTAAACGTCCCCTCTTCTGAGTCCTGAGAATTGCCATGGTTTTCAGAGACAGCCGCTGGCATTTGGAGCCCTCAGCGCTGTAACCGGCGATGCCAAGTGCTTGTTTTCCGTGTCTGCCATTGAGGCCGGAGGTTTCCCTAGTTCTCGGGAGTCCTTGGGACTTGGGGGACAAAGGATGCTCCAGACACTATGTGGGTGCTTAAGAACACACACATTGCTGAACTTCGCCCTGGGGATACCCTTGTGCCCCCCCAAGGGTTCGCGTGTTGCAGCTTCGTCCCCAATGTGGCAGTGTTGATCGTGGGTGAAACCTTTCAGAGATGGGGCCCGGAAAGAGGGGTTAGGTCCCTGAGGACACTGCCTCAGAAGAGATTAATGCTGTTCTTGTAAGACCCAAGCCAGTATTCAAGAGAAAGTCCTTAGTCTGTCCCCTTCCTAGCCTTTCGCTCTGCCCCTTTGCCGTGTGGCTTCTCACACATGTTCCCACCATTATAATCTCTGAAGGAAGGGCCCTCACCAGAGCCTGCCCGGTGCCAGCACCGTGAAGTCGAACCTCTAGAACTGTGGAGTTAGAGAGGCCTTTCTGTAGTAGGCAGCCTCTGCTGTTGTTTTAGTAATGGAAAGTAGACAAGTTCGAGTCCTAAACCTAGACAGAGAGACACCCACCTAGCTGCCCTGTGGAGTCAGACATAAGGCCTTGTGGGCTCACAAAGCAGTGGCTGTCTCTGCCCCAACACTTTCTCAACTGTCCCAGTGATCTCTTGGAATCAACTTGTCAGTGAGAAACCAGACCGTCTTCCTGTGGAAAGATACCTACCTGCCTCTGTACATTGTATCATTTGCCAACATTGCCCTCTGCTCCCACTCCTCCTGAGCCTGTCCCCTGTTTCATTACCCAAGCCCATGTCTTTCCTGTCAGAGGCCCCACCAGAAATTCTTTGCTCTGTGTAGGTTTTTGTTGTTTATTCTAATTCTTGTATTTTTTTTTTTTTTTACTGCGTGCATGCATGTTTGTGTGTGGTCAGAGATGATTTGCGGAGTCAGTTGTCTCCACCATATGGGTTCCAGGGATCCAGCTGTGGGGCAGCAAGAACCTTCACACGCTGAGGCATATTAAGAACATGTGACAAAGGGGCTGGAGGCACAGCCCATGAGCAGCATGCTCACTAGCTATGTGAGGGCCTGGGTTCTATCTGCAACCATGCCACACAACAAAGAGGCGAACGTTTGGTGATGGGGACTTTCTGGCATTGCTAAAAGTGGACTTCTTTTCTCTTGTCCCTTCAGCATCTTCTTTCTTGTCCCCTTCGTCTTCTTTCGCTTCAGAGTTGAGACTTGTGTTCGGCTGGCTCTGCCGAAGTCAGTTCTTGTTGCACTGGCCACTGGCCAGTCTTGAGGGAACCTGTGTAAAGCTTGGGCTACTGACACTTTAGCTCCATGGACACACTTAGCTGGTTTGCTCTCCTGCTGACTTCCTCCTGGACCCCCGCAGCTCAGGGCTCAGAGGAAAAGAGGTTTGGAGCCAGCAAAGAAGAGGTGGGTATTGGTGAGGAGAGGTCTGAGGAGACAGGAGACCCTCCCAGACATGAGAACCATCTTAGCAAATCTTTCCAAGCTCCTTGTTGGGAAGATCTGGCCTGTTAAAGAAAGGACGAGTGTGAGGGAGCGTGTGGTAGCAGGCCGCTTGTTCATCCCAGCCAACTAGAACCGAATTAATCACACAGAAACTGTATTATTTAAATCACTACTTGGCCCATTAGCTCCAGCTTCTTATTGGCTAACTCTTACATATTAATTTAACCCATCTACATTATTCTGTGCATCACCACGAGGTTGTGGCCTACCAGCAAAGTTTTAGCACCAGCTCCAACGGCTTCTCTCTGACTCTGCCTTCCTTCTCCCAGCATACAGCCTAGCTTTTCCCACCTAGTTCTGTTCTGCCCTTGCCATAGGCTCAAAGCAGTTCTTTATTCATTAACCAATAAAAGCAGCACATAGACAGAAGAACCTCCCACGCCAGGAGCAGAGAGGAAGGAGAGGTGAGGAAAAGAGAGCCCTGTGTTCCAGCCATTGGACAACTCCTCTCCCTATCCTTCCCCGTCTCTGAGTTTAAAGAAATTGGAGTTCAGCCAAAGCCCTGGGTCTCTTTGGTGTCTGTACGGTACTGTCGTGTACCCCACCTTGACAACATGGATTGAGAACCATGTACTCACGCCCTTACATGAAATGGCATAGTATTTACTTCCTGTGTGTAACTTGAACAAATCTTTTGAGTATATTTTGTCTTATCTCTAGATTGCCTATAATACTTAACACATTGCAAATACTTTATAAATATTTGTTAACTATTGTTTAGGGAATTGTGGCAAGAAAAAGATATCTGTACCTAATGAACAAAGGTATGATTTGTTTTTCTGGTTTTTTATTGTTGGGATGGGGTCTCATTGTGTAGCCCTGATTGGTCTTGAACTCACAGAGATCTGCCTGCCTCTTCATCCCGAGTGCTGGGATTAAGGTCTACATTACCACACCCGGGTGTGTGTGTGTGTGTGTGTGTGTGTGTGTGTGTGTGTGTGTGGTGTGTTAATGTAGTTGGTTGCATCTGTAAATGCAGAGTCTGTACGTTCAGAGGATCCACTGTTTTAGTTTGCTGTGAGGAGACACCACGACCGTGGCAATTCTTAGACAGGATACACTTAATTGGGGCTGGTTTATAGGTTCAGAGGTTTAGTTCATAATCATGGTGGGGAACATGTCAGCATGCAGGCAGACATAGTGATGGGGAAGAAGCTGAGAGTTTTCTGTGTGGATTGGCAGACAGCGGGAAAAGAGAGTAGCACTGGGCTTGGCTTGAGCATCTGAAACCCCGAATACCACCCCCAGTGACACGCTGCCTCCAACAAGGCCACACCTCCCAATAATGCCGTTCTCTATGGGGACCATTCTCATTCAAACCACCACAGCCACCAAATAAATAACAGCATATTAAAATTGGGTAATTGAGCTGGGTATGGTGCTACATACCTTTAATCCCAGCTCTTGGGAGGCAGAGGCAGTCAGATCTCGGAGTTTGAGGACAGCCTGGTCTACAGAGCCAATTCCAGGACAGCCTGGGCTAAACAAAGGAACGCTTTTGAGGGGGAGGGTAGATGAATGATAGGCACTAATCAGAGGTGTGCAGAGCTCTAGGCATGCCTCTGCCTGCGTCTGTTACAGAGGATGGTGAAGTCATCCGCTCTGGACTCCTTGTTTCTGGGAAATGAAATAGCTGTGTGTGGTTTTACAGATAGAAGGAGCCAGGGTTCAGATGGGCAGTTTACATAAGGTCACAGTGCTGGTTCATGGTGGGCGAGCAACCAACACTACCTAGGAACTGGTTGCTAGTGCTGCCCCTTCCTTGATTGAATCATTAAGTTTATTTTGTTGTTGTTACTGTTTTAGTAAGGTTTCTCTAGGTAGTGCCTGCTGTCAATATGTATACCTGACTTGCCTTGAACTCACAGAGATCCTCCTGCCTCTGCCTCTTAAATGCTAAGATTAAAGATTTGAGCTACCACCAGGTGGTAGTGGCACACGCCTTTAATCCCAGCACTCTGAAGGCAGAGGCGGGCGGATTTCTGTGAGTTCGAGGACAAGCCTGGCCTACAAGAGCTAGTTCCAGGACAGCCAGGATCTTTAATCTTAGCATTTAAGAGGCAGAGGCAGGAGGATCTCTGTCTTGAAAAACCAAAAAAAAAAAATAAAAAAGCTATGAGCTACTACACCAGGCCATCGTATTTTGAGACATGGTCTCAAAACCTCAGGCTGGGTACCTTGCACTGACTGTGTAGCTGAGGATAGCCCTGAATTCTCCTAGTCTTCTTGCTCCCGTTGTCAAATGCTGGAATTAACAGGCATGAGCCACCACAGTCCGCAGCTATTCCGTCTTATAAACAATAACCAAATCCACAAGTCATGTTTGAACATTGTCTTGGACTCTAGTTCTTTAGGAGATAAGACAAGCTAAGCATTGGTCAGTGTTCTCCATCGCCTGGTCCTGTGGTAAGCCCAAGACCTGCTGCAGTGAATGTTATACCCTTGGAATCCCAAAAACAGTTACTGAAGGCTAGACCACAGGACGGCTTCCCACACTGTGTTACCCATGGTTCTCTAGAGGAACCCAGACGATGGAGTGAATAGGTATCATGAAGGGGATTTATTAGATTGGTTTACACACTGTGGGCTGGGTAGTCCAGCAGTAGCCAGCTGCCCGGCAGTGCCGAGAACTTGGTAGTTCCCGTCTGATGCTTGAGGCCGGGAGCATGCCCAGAGGCCTGCTGGTCCTCAGTTTACATTAGAGGACAAGAAAGCTGGGTTCTGATGCATGGTAGCAGCTGCAGTGGGATAAATGCCCTCGCGAGCCAGAAGCAGAGGCAACAGGCTGAAGCATGATTACTAAAAGCTCAGGGTCAGAAATTGGGGTTCAACCTGAAGACCCGGAAAGCAAAACAGCCAGCCACTGGCTCGACCTTGAGCTAAAATTGGCAATCCTGCCTCCTGGAATCTCAGAAAGAGACTATGCCTGAGAGCTGTCTTGCCCCATCTTATATTCCTCTCTAGGGAGTACACCGCCCGATTTCTATGGCAACTAGGGTGGCTACTGGAATTAAAGGTTTGGTCTGTAAGGCTGACCAGTGGGACTGTTTTACTCTGAAATCTTCAGGCAGTCTTTATTTATTAAAATACATTTGAAATACCACTGCAACAGGCAAGCTGAGAGTGATGGATGCCGACACATTGACGCCTCCCCCGTGTGCCTAGCAGGTACCCACAGTGTACTGTCCCGTCCCTGAACTGAGAAGACCCTCGGCTCATTCTCTGTGAGCATCAGCACCAGAGACCTGCAGGAAAGAACTGTATGTCTATGCTTTGAGGTTTCATTACTCTTTATTTTTCTCCCCTCCCACGGGAACTAGGACACCTTTTTTTATCCCCTCCGACTCTGCGTCTGTCCATGTTTTCCCCAGATTGGAAAACTTAGTCCATCCGCAGACCCTATGCTTGAACCTGTAGCACCCTAGGTGTAATGACTTGCTGGCTATTCACTACAGCTGCCCCTGAATGACTTCTTGGCCCCTCCTACCACTGCAGCTGCCCTCCCCCCCACCCCAAGACTTCTTGATCCCTCCCACCCACCAGGTTGGGCTTTTGAGTGTTTGTTAAATTGTGCTTCTTTTTCAGTCTTGATTCAGTAAACTTCTTGGTTGTTGTGATCACCCGTTTGCAGAAGCAGAATGCAGAACCATGTAGACAACAAGTTGAGCCCTGTGCAATGGGTGGGGTTTATTTATTTGATGTTTGTCTAAGAAATTTCTTGTTGCTGTTTTTTTTTTTCTGTTTTGTTTTTGTATCTTGTATTTTGCTTTTTTGGTGGTGGGGTTGTAACTTAATTTCTATTCTAAAGTTTTGTTTTGTTTTGGGTTGTTTGTTTGTTTTCGAGTCAGGGTTTCTCTACGTAGCAGCCGTGGTTGTCCTAGAACTGACCTCAAACCAAATGAGGGGGCATGGTCGATCGGCAATTAAAATTTAACCAGACTAGCTTAATATAAAAGATATATCTTTAATAAGCAGAATAAAGGAAAACTTACACCAGAGTCCCAACTATCACAGAGCGCAGGGGCCAAGGGGGGGAGTGCACCCGCCAGATTTATAGGTAAATTTTTGCCTTAGGGCAACACGCCCCACGAACAGAATGTGATTGGCTGAACTCCCCCATCATCACAGAGATCCTCCACCTATGTCTCTGAAGTGCTAGGATTAAAGGCATGTGCCACCACCGCCCGGCCTAATGTTTTATTTTTGTATTGTGACCTTAACAAGTTGTTTCAAATATTAGTAAAACACATGTAATAGAAGAACAGTAGACTGTCCAGGCAGGTGTGTGGAGGGAACAGGCTGTAGCTCATGCGTGTGAGCTGAAGGGCTGTGTCGTCACAGCAGCAAATCCAGAGAAGTCAGCCGTGACACCCAGTGTCTTCCAGTGGAAGATCTAGAAGTCTGTTCTGGAAGGAAACGTGTGGGCACTTTTTTAAGTTACCTTGGTCGTGGTGTTTCACCCCAGCAGCAGGGACATAACTAATACAGGAGACATGCCTAACCATGCCTTTTGAAGGAACGTGGAAGCCTCTGGGACTTTGCATACTATAAACAAATTGCAATGGGCTGTCCGCAGCAGAGACTTGGAAGACAGCAGTGCTCAGAGCTGAGGACTGAGGAGGCCCAGCTCCAGAGTTTCAGAGGGGGAAATAGGAGCTACCAGGCTGTTGTCGTTTACATAGGAATGGCCCTCTAGATGCATGTGCTTGACCCATAGGCAGTGACACTATTAGGAGGTGTGGCCTTTATAGAGGAAGTGTGTCACTGTGGCGCGGGCTTAAGCTAGGCCTAGTGTGGCAGTCTCCTGCTGCCTGCAGATCAAGATAATAGAGCTCCCAACTCCTTCTCCAGCACCATGTCTGCCTGCATGCCGCTATGTTTCCCACCATGATGATAATAAACTAAACTTCTAAACTGTAAGCCAGCACCAGTTAAATGTTTTCTTTTGTGAGTTGCCATGGCCGTGGTGTCTCTTGGCGGCAATAGAAAACCAAATTAAGACAACTAGAGATGACCCGGGATATTTTGGCAAAGAATGCAGCTGCCTTATGCCACTGTCTAAAGAACTTGCCTGAGGCTAAAGTTAAAAGTAATGGGCTAATTTCTTTGGCAAAAGAGATTGCAAAGTCGCCTAATACTGGCTCCGTTGCTCGGTCACTCATAGTCACTCTTAGGCAGGTGTACAGTTAAAAATGATCAAATGGGCAGAAAGAAATGCAAAAATATACGTGGGGAAAAGAGGAAGGCACGTACTGAAAGAAACGAGATTCATAGAGGCCTGGTCTGCAGCAGAGCAAAGGGCAGGTGCACACAGAGCCCTGATCTGCAGTGGATCAAAGGGCAGGTGCGCACAGTGCCCTGATCTGCAGCGGGGCAAAGGGCAGGTGCGCACAGTGCCCTGATCTGCAGCGGGGCAAAGGGCAGGTGCACACAGAGGCCCTCATCTGCATCGGGGCAAAGGGCAGGTGCACACAGAGGCCCTCATCTGCAGCGGGGCAAAGGGCAGGTGCACACAGAGCCCTCATCTGCAGCGGAGCAAAGGACAGGTGCACACAGAGACTAGATCTGCAGCGGGGCAAAGGGCAGGTGCGCACAGAGCCCTGATCTACAGTGGGGCAAAGGGCAGGTGCGCACAGAGCCCAGATCTGCAGTGGGGCAAAGGGCAGGTGCGCAAAGAGCCCTGATCTACAGTGGGGCAAAGGGCAGGTGCACACAGAGACTAGATCTGCAGCAGGGCAAAGGGCAGGTGCGCACAGAGACCAGATCTGCAGCGGGGCAAAAGGTAGGTGCTTCTAGTTTGTGAAAGGAAAAAAACAAGGAACTTCTGTTCCTAAAAGGCAACCAAGGGGGGGTGGAGAGATGGCTCAGCCATTAAGAGCATTGCCTGATCTTTGGTAGTCCTGAGTTCAAATCCCGGCAACTACATAGTGGCTCAAAACTACCGATGATGGGATCTGATGCCCTCTTCTGTTTGATGCCCACTTCTATTAGGAAGTCATACATGCAAACAGAGTACTCATATACGTGCATAAATTAATCTTTTAAGAAAAGGCAACAGAGGAACACTACTGCAGATGTGAATCCAGGGGTCCAGGCTCTGTCCCATGAAGAGTCCTGCAGGATATACAGGAGTAAAGGGGTTGTGGAATCTTCCTCTGTGGTCAAGGAGAGCCATTCAGGCCAGGCAATGCATAGCAGGGCAGACCCTGCACGAAGGCCCTTAGAGGGCAAGAAACCCTGAGAGGCCATTGGCTAAAGCTCTTAAAAACAAAACCTGAATCATATGGGAGAACCAAGATGGTAGCCTTGCCAGGGCCTTGGGGGAGCTGTGTGCAGAGGGTAGAACCTCCCCGAGAGAGAAGTGTGGTGGAGCCAACAGAGCTGGAAAACAGAGCCATGTAAGGCCTGACGCCGAACATAAAGCTACGAGAGTTTGTGCTGCTGAGTTTGGATCTGGGTTTGGTCCAGTTCTCCCTCACCATGTCATAACCCCTCCCTTTTGTAAGAGTGATGTATAATCTGTGTCGTTGTTTGTTGTTGTATGTCGGAAGTGTGTAGTTTGCTTTTGATTTTACAATGAATGACAGTTAAGAGATTGCCTTGATTGGAAGAGATTTGAACTTTGGACTTCGTTATTGTTTTGTTTTGGGATAGTGTCTCTGCATAGCCCTGAACTGTTGTGGAACTCACTCTGTAGATCAGGCTGGCTTCGAACTCACAGAGATCTGCCTGCCTCTGCTTAAAAGTATGTGACACCACCACCACCCGACTTAAAATTCAGACTTTCAGTGTTAAGACCAAAAGACTGGGGAGTTTTGAAGTTGGACTGTATGCATTTTGCCTTATGATATGGCCGTGAGTCTGGGGGGGGGGCAGGAAGTGGAATAGGGTGGTTCGAATAAGAAATCCCATATAATTGTCAGGCTTTCGAATACTTGGTCCCCAGTTGGTGGGAAGTTTGTGACGTCGTCGGAGGTGTGGCTCTGCAGAGGAAGTGTGTCACTGGGACAGGCTTTCGGGTCTCAAGAGGCACTCGGTCTCTCTGTCCTGATTTCAGTTTGAGGTGTGCACTCCAGGCTCTTCTTGTTTTTCATAAGCTGCCTTGGCCCCCATGTCGATCACAGCAGGAGAAAAGTAACATCGTAAGCCTTGTTTCGTTTCTTTAAATAACCTTGAAGAGTTTAGCCCCATTTTACAAATGTAAAAACTGGAGTTAAGAGATCAACTTCTACTTACTAATTAACAGTCACTCAAATCCAGCGGGGGGGGGGGGGGGGAGTCCTACTTCTGTTAACATACTATCCCCCTGCGGTGGTGCCTCTGTGGGCTGTGTTTATCTTTTACTAAATGGGTATTGACAAAGTCACACGTGCAGGTGACTGGGGCTGTGCTTTCCTGCATTGAGGAGGCTCCTGTACCCAGTGGCAGCTTCCCTGGATACAGCCAGAGGCATGAATGAAGTGGCTTTGACCCTGCTGCCTCTGCTTACTGGGAAGCCTGTTGCCAAAGCCGCCTCTCCTAAGTGTTTGGGTCCCAGGCCCAGAGGAATTAGAGAGCTCCCCGATGTTAGTTCAGCAAACCTCCCCGAGAGCAAGGCAGATTAAAAGGAGCCTTGATGGACAGGTTTTGGAGTTGACGTTGACGCGAGTCAGCGGGATACTTAAGGGTCTTTCCTACTCATGTGTGCCTGCTTTGTTTTCCCTTCACTCAGGCACCCACGGGGTAATAGGTGAACCTGTTCTGAGGTACATGTCTCCGCCGTATCAGCAATTGGCAAGATTTATCTGATAGCACAGACCTGGAATAAATTTTGACCTTCCTCAGCTCTCTCGTGTTCCCTCACTTCTGGTTCCCTTCCACGGCCGTGATAATTGCCGTGAATGCGCGCAGTTTAGATGGTGGAGACGTTTATTTGTCTCTCACTTCCTGATCACGATCCATCACTGGGGAAAATCTGGGAGTGTAGAAGCAGAATTTAAAGGTGAAACCACAAAAGGAGCACTGTCTGCTGACTTCCTCACAGGCTCACCTGCCCAGAGAACAGTGCCGCCCACAGTAGGCTGCGCCCCACCTTTCAGTTAACAGGTCCCCCACATTTGTGGTCACAGCCAGTCCGATGTGAACAGCCCCTCAAATGTGACTGGCCTGTAAAGTTGACAGTTAGAGCTGACTAGGACACTCCACCCTTGCTAGCCCGACGTAGAAACATGTCCCTTTAAAACATAACCTCGTCTCAAGTTCTTGTGCTAGTATCACAGTACAAAATACACTCCAGCTATAAAAAGCCAAAGCCTCTTAACTCGGGGATCCTGTAAAACTGAAAAGTTTCCTACTTATTCCAAAAAGGAAGGACCGGGCCATAAAAATGATTAGATCAAAACAAAAACAAAGCCAAGCAGTGTAAGTCAGAAATCCTGTAGCTCACTCTCTGGCAACTGGAACTTAGGCACTGTGTAGTCTTCCCGCTCTGACAGGCTTGGGCAGTCCCACTTCTCCTGCTCCGCTGTAAGCAGCGAGCACAGCTTGTCTCATAGGTTTAAGCTGGCTCCTCTAATACCAGCTGCTCTCCTGGCCTCTGCCTTTGATATGCAGGGGTCTCCATTGCACCTGAGTCTGCCCTTTCACCAGTGGCCTCTGATGCTACCCTCCATGACGGCCTCACGCCTTCAAAACCAGTTCTGCCTGAACAACCCTTAACATACTGTTTGCCAAGTTCTGCTGCAAATGCAAAATACAGCCTGCCTCCCATGGACCAGCTCTTTGCTCTCCCTGTGAAGAAATAGTTTTCTGTTGTCTCAAAGACGTTCAGAAGACCTGTGGTGCTGATCTTTCATTGGTCACAGTGGGGTTTCTGGCCCCAGCTGCCCAGCATCCCAATGTTGACCCGTCAGTACTATTGATCTTGTTAGTCACCGTTGATTCTCCAACACCAGATCATCAGCATGCACACATTTTTTAACCGAAGTATCACGCTGACACCCTCTACCATCACATCTCAGTATTGCCTTTGCTACCCTCTGAAACCCCACAGGACAGGCCTCCATTGTCCCGTGTTTCTCTAAGCATTCTTGGCTTCCAAGATCCCACAAGGGTGGCCCATTAAGCTGTGAGTACTCACCAGGAAGAGACAGGCCAGTCTCATGAGTTCAAGGACAGCCTACTTAGACAAACCCTGTTTCCAAAGGGGTGGGGTGAGGGAACGGGCTTTTCTTTCCACGTAACGCACATCTCCTCTTCTTGTCATGGTGCCTGGCAGCCCAGGTCACAGCAGCCGTGCTCAGTCACACCTGAGGGGATGGTGGGAACCATCTATTCTTTTGCCATGGCCCAGTACTGTTTTTGCACTGAGAAAACCAGCTTGTCTTTCCCAGGCCTTGCTGCTGGACCTCTCTGCCCACTGAGCTAGCTACATGTTGAGACAGATGGTCCTTGGCATGTCTAAGATGAACTCACTGTAATGGTAAAAATAAAACGGCACTGTTCCCTAAGGGGCAGCAGTGGGCAGCAGCCTACAAAGGGCAGGCAACTGGTCCCGGGTGGGTGAGAGACCTTGTTGGCTGATCAGCCAATCTGACGAGGAGCCATGGTGGGTGAGAGACAGAGACATGGTGGGTGAGAGACAGACATGCTATGCAGAGAAAGTGGGTATTTATTTAGTGGGTTGTGGAAGTGAAAGGGGAGAAGGGGGAGAGGAGAGAGAGAAACAGGGTAGGGGGAAAAGAGAGGAGAAGTTCCCTCTTCAAGAGAGAGCTGGAATAGAAGGAGCTCAGGCTGGAAGCTGAAGGAGAAAGAAAGATCTGCTTGCCTTGGTGGGGTTGGGGGGGCTTGTCTCTTAAAGGGACAGGACAGACCATTACACTCATTACTGGGAAACCATGAGTGTTGGTCCCTAGCTCTGATCCCAGCACTTGGGAGGTTGTAGTCAAGAGTTTTCTTTGGGCCACCAGCTCACAAATAAAGACAAGGAGACTTCTTCTTAATTATGGAAGGAAGCTTGGCCAATAGCTTAGGCTTGTTCCTAACAAGCTCTTATACTTACATTAGCCGATTTATAACTAGTCTACATTGCATCACATAGTGTTACCTCTCTTCCATCTTTCACCTCCTGTTTCCTCTCTGTGTCTCCTGGTGCCCCTGTGTGCCTAGATTCCTGGTCCTGCTTCTCTCCCCGGAAATCCTGTTGGTGCCTCCTGCCTAGCTATTGGCCGTTCAGCTCTTTATTAGACCAATCACAGCAATATGTCTTCACACAGTGTACAGATACCCCACAAGAGGTCATCAGAAGGTTAAGCCACCCTGGGTGGCTACTCAATCCGCTGGGGCTAAGAGATGGTTGACAGGTTAAAAGTACCCCTTGCTGCTGCTCCTAGCACCCAGCTCAGGTGCTTCACAAGATCCAGGGAATCCAGTGCCCTCTTCTGGCCTCCATGGGCACCTGCACTCACACACATATTAGAAATGAAATAAGCAAGGTGTGGTCAAACATACCCTTTTTTTCTTTTTAAGTGTATGTATGTATGTGTATTTTGTGTGTATGCGCGTGTGCCTTGTTGGCAATGGGCATCACATGCATGTAAGTGTCCGTGGAGGCCAGAAGAGGGCATCAGATCCCTGGAATTGGAGTTACAGGCAGTGGAGCTGTCTGAGAGGGGTGCTAAGAGTCCAACCTGGGTCTTCTGCAAAAACTGCAAGTGTCAAACCGGGCATGGTGGTGGCGGCGCACGCCTTTAATCCCAGCACTCAGGAGGCAGAGGCAGGTGGATCTCTGTGAGTTCGAGGCCAGCCTGGTCTACAAGAGCTAGTTCCAGGACAGGCTCCAAAGTTACAGAGAAACCCTGTCTCAAAAAAACAAAACAACAACAACAAAACCTACAAGTGTCCTTCACCACTGGGCCATTTCTCTAGCCCCCAACATACACCATTAATCCAGCATCAGGGAGGCAAAGGCAGGCTTGAGTTCCAGGCCAGCCAGGGCTCCATAACCAGATGCTATCCCAGATAAGTGAATAAAGGAACGAATCCTTAAAGAGGGATTGGAAGGTCCAGGAAGATGCCCCAGCCAGGAAACAGGTGGTGTTTGGATAGTGCATGGTAGACCTTGTGTGTTTCGTCCTTGTTTACTTACTTGTGTGTGTGTGAACATGAGTGTGTGTATGCTCGTTCGTATGCACTTGTGTGTGTCATGGCAAGTGTGGAAGTCAGAGGACATCTTTGGAAGTCTCTTCTCTCGTGCTGTAGGTCCCAGGCCGTAAAGTCAGGTGGCCAAGGCTTGCACCATTAGCATTTCCACCTTCCGAATCATCTGGCAGACCCTGCTGGGGTTTTGGTTTGTTTTAATGAAATCTTCATTGCTTCTCTCCAAACAGACAGCTACAGACAGTTCTTCTAATTCCTCACAGAAGAGGGAGCAGCATACGAGGACAATCTCCTCCCCCACGTCATGTGAGCACCGGAGGATTTATACCCTTGACCCATACCCTGTGGACCATTACCAACCCGACCAGGTGAGCAGGGGACTTCATTCCCATGGAAACACAAGGACAGCTCTGCACTGGCCTCCTCCCTCCTTCTCCCCCACCATGGTGGAAGTCCAGGTGGTAGCACCTTGCCTCACTCACCCTGTGTGTGCTCTTATCCAGATCACCCCATGAGGTGGGACATCAGCATCCCTGGTTTACAGATGAGAACGTGATAGAGCTGTAGGGTGCCTGGGAGAAGGAGGTCCAGGCCCACGTAGTACTTGGACTGGTTGTAGGGTTCCCTCTGTTCCTCCATCCAAAGGACCTTCTTGCTATGAAAGCACAAGGCCCAGTCACGGAACACTGCAGACTTGGTCTGCACCCCTAGCATGCGGGCTGCAGGCCCAGTCTTGCTCAGGGAGATGTAACTGCAGTTTGAATTCAATAATTCAACACATTTGTACTAAGTGGCTCTTTTCTAAAACAGGTTCCCAAATCATGCCCCTGTGAGTTATGTGGCCTCTTGGCTTGTAGTAGGAGGCCGCTTTTTGTTCCCAGCTGCTCAGCCCTGAAATAACCACACAAAAACCATATTATTTGCAGTACTGTTTGGCCAGTAACTTAAGCATATTTCTGGCTAACTCGTATCTTAAGTTAACCCATCTCCATTAATCTGTGTATTGCCATGAGGCTGTGGCTTACCTGATAAAGTTCCCTGGTCTGTCTCTGGCGGGGCTACATGGTGTCTCCTGACTCCACCTTCTTTCCCCCAGCATTCAGCCTGGCTTTCCCCACCTAGTTCTGTTCTGCCCTGCCATAGGCTCAAAGCAGTTCTTTATTAATCAGTGATATTCACAGCATACAGAGGGGAATCCCACATCATTGGCTGACTCGAAATGAAAAGAAGCAATTACTGGGCAGCGAGATTTTGCTTCATTTTTGTTGCTGTTTTAAGATGGCTTTACTACTATGTGCTTCCTGTATTTTGACATCAAAGTGTGTTTTGTTTTGTTTTTTTAAATTGGACATGGTGGCGTTAAACCTGTAGTACTGTATTTGGGAGGCTGAGTTAGGACAACATGGGCTACATGGTGAGTTCCAGGCCAGTTTGGGCTAAAAGTGAGATTCTTGTCTTAACAAATGAAAAACCTCAACAACAAAATATTCCATTTTAAACCAGGATGGCAATCCCAGCGCTTGGGAGGTGGTTGTTGTGTGATCCAAATACATTGGTGGGGAGGGGGCGGTGGGGTGAGGGGGGGGTCTGCCTAAGAGTGGTAGATAGTCCTCATGGTGGACAGTCATGGCAGCAGGAGCTTGAAGCACCTGGCCACATTGTATCCACAGCCAGGAGAATGCCTGCAGCTGGCTCACCTTTATATACAGTCCGGGATTCCAGCCCTACAGTAGCCACGCCCCCTCAATTATCTTTATCAAGGTAATCCCCTGAAGGCTGTCTCCCTAGTGACTCAGCAAGTTGATCCTTGAGATTAACCTTCAGGGATGCTTGTAGGATTCCAATCTGGAATCTTCTTATCTGTCTCACTTTTGAGCACCTGTGATTTCAATCAGATGACAGTGACAACACAGGCTAGTGGGCTTGGTACTTTTTTTTCTTCCCACCCCCACCCCAGGGAGTGGTTGCTCACACCTTTAATCCCAGACAGAAGTAAGCAGATCTCTGTGAGTTCAAGGCTAGCCTGGTCTACCAAGAGTTCCAGGACAGAGAAACTCTGTATCAAAAGAAAAGAAAAAGAAAAAAGAAAAAAAAAGCCCACCTCTAAATAAATAATCATCTGGCACACTATAAAAATGTACAGAACTGCTGTACTCTGTTCGAGGTACGCTTAGAACAGGGCACCCTGAGAGTAGCTGACCTAAGGGAGAGGCGGTGAGGTTTGTAAGGCAGGACCTCTTTTTCCTCTACATGGGAATGCTGGACTCACCCAACTGTACTCCTTTATGAGCCAGACTCCGTAGCCCAAGCTAGCAGAGAACTCACTGCCGTAGCAGAGGAAGTCCTTGAATGTACTGATCTCCTGCCTCCATCTCCCAACAACTGGGGTTAAAAGGGGTGGTCTCGGCACCTGGACTATGGGATGTTGGGAACTGATTAACTTCAGGGCTTCCTACTTGCTCGGCAAGAATTTAACAGCTGAACTCAAACTGCTCTTAGGGTGGGCAAACCTTCCAACGAAAACCACAGAATTGCGGGGCTCTGCTCATAATTGAGGCTCACAATCTAAAAAGCATCTGGGAGTGAGTGACAAGCTGTCCGTAAAAGGTTGTCTGTCAGCTCTTCTCCAAATCCTTGAAGGAAGGAAAGGCCGGTAGATCTTTCTCTGACGGCTGACCATGGAGCCTCGGGCTGTAACAATATCTGGTTTTTCCCTGGACAGCGGCTGCCGAGGTCCTACCCCCAGGTCACCTTCCCAGAGGACGATGAGGAGATTGTGCGCATCAATCCTAGAGAGAGGATTTGGATGACCAGCGGCTATGAGGATTACCGGCACGCGCCGGTGCGCAACAAATACCTGGATACCGCAGAGGACGCGGACTCCTACGTGCGCTTTGCCAAGGGCGAGGTGTCCAAACACGACTACAATTACCCCTATGTGGACTCCACAGACTTTGGCTTTGGCGAGGATCCTAAAGGCCGTGGTAGCAGCAGCGTGATCAAGACGCAGCCAGCCAGGGGCAAGTCCCGGCGGCGCAAGGAGGATGGCGAGCGCTCCAGGTGTGTGTATTGCAGGGACATGTTCAACCACGAGGAGAACCGGAGGGGCCACTGCCAGGATGCGCCCGATGCCGTGAGAACTTGTATCCGCCGCGTGAGCTGTATGTGGTGCGCGGACAGCATGCTCTACCACTGTATGTCGGACCCCGAGGGAGACTACACGGACCCTTGCTCGTGCGACACTAGCGACGAGAACTTTTGCCTCCGGTGGTTGGCATTAATCGCCTTGTCCTTCCTGGCCCCCTGTATGTGCTGTTACCTTCCCCTACGGGCCTGTTATCACTGTGGAGTGATGTGCAGGTGCTGCGGCGGGAAGCACAAAGCCGCTGTGTGACTCGGTTTCCCGCTCTCCCCCTCTTCCCTCCACAGCCACAGGGAACTTGTGTCTTGCATACCCCATCCCCATCCCACATCTTCTCCCCAGGCCTTCCTGGTCCCTTACAACATCATTCCAAACCTGGGGAATCTACCACTCCTGTGTCAGCCACATAACCCATTCGCTCGCAATGTTCTGAGGAGAGGAGCCTTCTGCATAGACTCGTATGTAATCAGCCTGTGATCGCGCCGGCCGTCTTATCCAATGTCTTATCGCGCGTTGGTTTCCTGTCCCGCCTCCCCACCTCTTCCAGTTCTAAGGGACCTGCAGTAGAAATTTGGATTCGAAGGGGTTTAGAGTTGATTTTTCCTCCGCGGTCGGGTTTGCCTGTCGCTAGCAAGCACGGGTTCGTCGGAGATGTGACCTAATGGTGAGACCCTGTCATAAGTATTGTAACCTGCAGGATGTTGTTACTTCGGGAGGTCAGCGAAACAACTAAACAATAGGGCTTTAACTCCGAAAGTCAAATCGCCCGCAGTAGCTGCGGTTTCTGTCTTTCGCCCATCGGTTTCTGTCTTTCAACCATCCTCATCTTCTGCCCCTCCCCCACCTGTTGAATTCATGCACTCCTGCAAAGCAGTTACCTTTAAAATGACTTGAGAATTGAGCCTTAACTTCAGATTAACCTGTGAGAATCAGGAAAAATTCCTCAAATTGCATTGCATCCTCTTAGACCAGGGTTAGAAAGGGGATTTTGGGTTTTTATGAGCCTGCCCAGTTTACCCCTAAAATAGAACTTTTTTTAGAATTGTGTTGCGACTTCTAAAAACCTTAGCAATATTAGAATAACACATCAGTGAAATAAATTTTCCTCATTGTTTCGCAAACCAAATACATTTATTCAAACACAAACCAGTGTTCTGCGATCAAGTTCCGGTTGAAAAACACTAGAAGTTGTGGTAGATAAAATTATAGCCACTCCCCGCCTCCTGCAACTGTTTTATATTATTCAGGGGGAACTTTAAGTACCATAAATTAGTGGTGCCTTGCATTTTGTTTTAGGCTTAACGTTTTTGTTTTAATTTGGGGCTCGACTCATTTATACTTAGGAAAAAACAAGGCCATATATAAAAACCCTTCCAATGCCTAAGTGTCTTCTTTTCTCCTGCAGCTCCTCACCCACACTTGCCGCTTGGGGTGCACAGATAAGGGTAGATCACCAACTGGTTCTACCTGTCGCTGAGCCACATAAAAGGCTTCTAATTTGCTAGAGGAGGAAAAGGAACTTTTTTTTTAATGTATGTTCCCAGGAATAGCCAAATCTTGAAGAAGAAAAAAAAAAGTGAAAGTGGTTACCTATACCTAGCATAGTACAATCAGAATTTCGTGGGGACCATAAGGGACATGCTTGTTGCCGCTGACTGTTCTTCCCACCAAGATCTTTCCGTGGTAATCACCAGCGGAAGGCAGGCTCAGTCCCTTCTACTTCTTCCCTCTCCCTTTATTGCACACAGGATATCAGTCTTCAAGGAAAAGGACTTTTCTCCAGTGTGGTGTTCATACTGGGAAAATGCTAGCCATGCTTACCGTTGTGGCGATGGCTTCTTCCGCTGGCCTTGACAGCCTGTCTTGTTTCTGTAGACGGATTGTCAGCTCCTCGGCATGCTTCTGAGTTAGTTGGTAGATGTTTTCCTTTGCTGGGATGACTGGTTGGGACTATCTGTTGTAGAAAAGGTGCAGAGATCTAGCATCATTGTCGACGGGTCTCCAGGCCCCGAGGCCTTCTAGACCGCCTCCAACCAGCCTCCAGTGCCGTGGAGAAGCTGTCTGTCCTGGGGCCCTTTCTCCACTGCACCTGTCTGCAAAGCACAACACTAATCTCTTTCCTCAGCCCTCAGTTCAAGTGCCCCTATTTATTTTACGAAGAACCCAGATCCCAGTTGCTTCGCGTTGGTTGCCTTTGTCCTTCTTCCTTCTCCCCCCCCCCCCTTGCTCATTTCCACCCTTCTTAAGGGTTACGCTAGCAGATCTCCGTCCATGCACCGTTTCTGGTTTGTGAAGGCAGCGGTTAAGGGCACAGAGGCAGCCGTGGGGACGTCGATGTAAATATGTTCGGTTGCCACACTGCAGCGGAGTGGTGTGGAGTATTTTCCCAGTCAGCTTTGCCGTGCTGATGTCAATCATTTGAGAGAAATTATTCAGATTTTATTTTTATAACTGTGGTAACAAAACTTAGCCAAAAGGTTTCCCGTTCAGAAGTTTCCCTGACTCTTCCTTCCCTCCCCCGCCCAAGCTATCTGCTCACATTAACAAATTAAAGTGCCTGAAGCATAATTCATTCACCTGTATACTAAAACCCCTGTTGTATTGATTTTTTATAAGCCTTTTTACCTCTGTAAAAATATACATATATATATATATATACAAGTGTATGATGTACATTTTAGTTCTTAACTTTTTTATGGTTTCTAATATGTATGACCAATGTAGCCATTGCTTTCAAATGTACCATGTAAATATAAACACATCCTCTGAGACCGTTCACTGTGGGTATTTGTCTGACCGGAGTCCTCGCGCAGGATGGGCTGAGGTTTCTTTTGCAGCACACAAGGACGTGGATCTGTCTGTGAAGTCCTTCCCGCCTCTGGTTGTGTGTCCCCTCCATCCACAGGAAGAATGCCCTTCCCTCCCCTCCTGGCTTCCCTACAACCACTCTTCAGAGAGAGGGCTGTGCTTTCTCAGAGCTGTTTCCCACACATCCCTGCTGAAGCCCTAAGAGAGGGCATGGGGACGGGAGACAGTTCTCCGAAGACAGTGGAGATTAGACCAGCCCTTGGTTCCAAGTCTGCTCTCGGCCCACTTTCCAAACGATCTCTTGGATGTCACAGAGCTACAGTGGCATCCCCAGGAGAATATAAAATAGATCTTTGAGGGTTGTTAAGAAAAGTGGTTTCTCCATAGAACGGTAAAGAAGTGTGCAGACCTTCCGTTCTTGTTCTGATGTTCCCCAGAAAGGTGCAGGGGAGGGGGGATTTTCTAAGCCTCTGGCAGAGGTCAAATACAAGATAGGCGCTAAAGGTTAGGTAATGGGGGACTCTGTGCCCCCCCCAAGAGCTGGTGTGGGGGGAACATCGTCCAACCTCACTTGACCTTTCTCCATTCTGGCGTTTTACAGCTAAGACACCAAAGCTAAGAATGGGAGCTAAGGTGACCCTACAGTCACAAGGCAGGGCCTGGTCAGGTTGGCTAGTGACAAACGCCAGGTTCTTAAAGGGCCTTGTCCCAAGCTTCTGGGTCTGTCCCTGCTTCAAAAGTGAGCCAGTACTAACTAGGCTACCGCTCAGATTGCCTCAGGAATGGCACATGGACAAGGTACCAGGAACTGGACTGGCTGTGAGTCTCGGTCATGCTCAAGTCACATGACGAAGGCCTATGCAGAAAAGATGCTCCTTGGTCACAGCCAGTGGTCCTCGGGCAGGTAACTACCCTTCTCAGTTTCCTCTGGCAGAAATGTCACAGGACCCCAATTCGGCTACTCGCTCTTCCTTTTTCCCTTGCTCAGGGGGATGAAAACCTACCAGAAGTAGGGTTCTCATCAACAGAGCTGCTCTGTCAAGGAAGTTGAGCCGCAACGGTCTTGTACCACAAAACACACCACCTTAATATTTTTTAAAAGTTTTATATTTATGCTTGAACTGATTTTTTTGTTGTTGTTTCGTTTTTAAATTTATGTGTTGGTGTGTATGCAAGTGTACTTGGAGGCAAGAAGAGGGTATTGGATCCCCGGAACCAGAGTTAAAAGTGCTTGCAAGCCATCCAGTATGGGTGCTAGCCAACACTGGTGCTGGGAACTGACCTGCAGCTGATGGAAAGGCACCCAGCCTCTGAGCCACCTTTGGAACCCAGCATCGTTTCTGCCCCCCCCCCCCCCGCATCTGTTAAATTTATTCAGTGATGCAAAAACATTTACCTTTAAAATGACTGAGAATGATTGAGCCTTAACTTGAGACAATGGGTTGAGGCAAAGATCACTAAACAAACAAACAACAACAACAAAAAACCACTTCAGTTAAGAGTGCTTGCTGCTTTTGCAGGAAACCCAGCTTCGGTTCCCAGCACCCACCCCCATGACCGCTCACTCTGTCTTGAAGAAACAAACAAGAAAAGCCTGAGACAGGAGGATTGCTTTGAGTTCAGTATCAGCCTGGGCTATATAGTGAGTTCCAGCCAACCTGCGCTAAAGTATTCAAAGGCCAGCTTTCCAGGAAGCCGCAGGGGGAGTGCAGGCTAGCAGGCGCCTTCTCACAGGTGGAGGTTTGTGATTAGAGACACATCTGATCCTAATCAGCTCGTCCCAAGATGCTCTGCACCCCTGCAAACCCGGAACAGATCACCATTCCCTAGGATTATTCTCTGCTTAGTTTCCCCTTTCTGCTCCGTCCATTCCACATGGACAGGCTGGAGGAGTGGCCGGCTGTCCTAAGAAAACAAATTCGCCTAGTTGTGGAAAGGGTCAGGTGAGGTGAGGCAGTACCCGTACGAAGTCTGGCCTTGACAAGTGGTACAGTAACCCCTGCGCTGGGAGGTGGTTCCGTAATGTGAGCCACGGGAGGCAAATTACTTCCTTGGTTCCTTGTTTGTTCTGGGCCTTGAGGAAAGATCATCCACTGAAGGAGGCGCCCTGGCCCTGCTCAAGGCATGGGAGGCTGCAGCATGGGTTGGACATTTTGTTAGTCTAGCAGCGACTTACTCTGTATTTCTTCTTCTAATGGCAATTCTCGGTTTGGTTGCTCTTCCTCGCTGACGCTTCCAAATGGCCTAGACAGCCAGCTGCTGCCCACAGATGTATACAGCTGCTGCCAGTAGACGTAACAGAGCTGGCTGGATTCTGGACAGCCAGAATGTGCAACGTGGAAGAAGCCAGTGGCCCCTGTCTGAGCCGTTCTGTGGAGAGAGCTGGTCCCAGCTCAAAAGGTACTCGCCTAACGTCAGGGCACGGTGTCTTCAGGGCACTGCCTGCCTGAACATTTCTGTGGACTCTGGGGTCCTCCCTGATGCTCTTCTGCCACTGAGGTCACAACTGCTCCCCCCTGAACCATGGACATTCATCCCGAAAATTAGATCACTTCCACAGAGCACAGGCTCCGGAGCCCTGTTTAAGGGACCTGCAGCCCAGTTGGTTTTTGTCATGGAATGCAAGCAGGCTTGTAAATAATGGATTCCAGAGCTTGTAGAATCACCTTTGGCTATAGTCATTTTTACTGTAGGCCTTCTGGGCTTTCTGAAGGGTAGAATGAGATGGTTATCTGTCCCGCACTGGGTGGGTGACCTTTGTTTTCCTGGTGGCAGTTCTGGAGGTCAAACCCAGGGCCTTGTACATTCTGAGCTCCTACAGCTCCAACCCAGCCCGTGTGTGTTTAGGCAAAGCCAGATTCTCAAAATGAAGGGACCCAACCCTGCCACACAGTGTCTGGCTTCAGCTTGCTCTCCATGGCTTCTCCATCTTGTATCTTCCATGTCTTGCAAACCAGTACCAACGGATGGCACTGGCAAGCTATTATGGGACCACCTTGGAATGGAGCACCCCTGTACCCTCACCCCCCAGACCACAGCTTTTGTGTGCCAACTCTGGGCAAACGCCTTCCCAGGCAACTGCTTTTGAGGCTCAGAGAACCTTTTCAGCTTATTCTTTCTGCCTTTCAGGGGACTGGGATATCCATGGGTTGGAACCTCCAGAGGGTGTGGTTTGCCTTCAAGACACCCCTGCTATGGCCGCAATGCAGAATGCCAGGTTGCCCTGCAGTGGTGCTAATCTATTTAATGGTTGGGTTGTCTTTAACCCTGCTCACCCCTTTTCTCCAGAAACAATGAATGCTTTATTCTTGACTGTGGATGTCATGAGCTAAGTGATTTCTAAAGTGTTTTCTTCTCCTCAATTCTCGGATCCAGAGTTATAGGAACTAATGAAAGGGAGGGCTAAGTGCAGGCAAGCTTCAGTGGTTAGGGGCTTAGCTCGAGTAGAGCGTGGCTAGTGTGCATGAGGAACTGGGTACATTCCCTCGCACAAAACAGAACGGTGATGGCTCATACTATTCATACGTGCCAGACATGGTGGCACCCGCCTTTAATCCCAACACTCGGGAGGCAGAAGCAGGTAGATTTCTGTGAGTTTGAGGCTAGCCAGTTGGAGGTCTCACTACATAGAGTGAGACTTGTCTCAAAAAAATTTTTTTGACAGGTGGTGGTGGTGCACGCCTATTCCTTGGGAGGCAGAGGCAGGTTCAGGTTGATCTCTGTGAGTTTGAGGCCAGCCTGGTCTACAGATCGAGTTCCAGGACATCCTGGGCTGTTATACCCTGTCTTGGCTGGGTGGGGGCGTTGGATTCTTAATTAAAAAAAAAAAGTAAAGTGAATCTAATAGTTCCTGATTAAAGTCAGGCGCTCAAACATGTCTGAGTTTTGAAAAATATGCTTGACAGCTGACCAGTAGATTTTCCTCATGATTAGTGGAGAATTCGGTCAATGAGCATTCTCCTGGCCTCCTGCTCGTGACCTCATCTTTGGTTACAGAGTTGTCACTTTACATATTAGCGCAAGGCTTCCTGGGAGCTGACAGGGATGGGGCAAGGGGAGGGTCAGGTGAACAACAGGAAAAACTGAGGCTTTACTGGGGCACGATGGCTTCTCTGCAAATGTAGGGTAATCCTTGCTGTAATCTCTTTGTTCAAGGGCAGGCTGGAGGTCAGAAGTTCAAGGTCACTGGAGCAGAGCCTGGGCTAGATGAGAGCCTAGATTAAAAAAAATGGGGAGCAGGGGTATAGCTCTGTGGTAGATGAACACTTGTGTGATTTCACTTCCCAGCACCAGCAGGATGAGGGGTAGCATGTGTGTGTGTGTGTGTGTGTGTGTGTGTTATAAAATAATAAAAATGAAGTGGATAAACTCTCACAATAGCTGTATCATTCACTGCACTATTTTCTGCCAAGTGGCCAAAGTATGCAGCTATAAATTTACATGTGTGCCAAAGATCGGAGGACACAAGTCTGATGTGACAATATAGTGTTCTCAGAGTCTACCGCACAACTAACTGTCAACTGTGAGTCTTAGGATAGTATCAAAGAGCTAGCCACAAGACTTCAAGGTCATTAAAATCCTCTTACTAGCCAGACTTGGCGGCACACACTTCTAATCCCAACACCCAAAAGGCGGTGGCAGATAAATCTCTCTGAGTCCAAGGGCAGCCCAGAGTGCATAGTGAAACTCTGTCTAAAAAGAAAAACAAAAAGAAATTAAAACACACACACACAAATCCCCTTATCTCTCCCATAACAGATCAGTCTAGGGTCAGATTTTCTCCATATAAGTCATCCAAATAACACCACACCACAGGGGCTGGAGAGATGGCTCAGCAGCTAAGAACACTTCCTGCTTGCAGAGGATCCAGATTGGGTTCCTGGCACTTCCTGGTGGTTCACAATGACCTCCAGTCCTAGGGTATCGGCTGCCCTCTTCTGGCCTCCACTAGCATTGCATGAACATGGTGCCCATGCATACACACTTGGACACACACATAAAATAAGATAGATTTTTTTTTTAAAAAAAAACACAACAGATTGGATTCATAAGCATTATGAGAATCCAGCTATCTTTCATGTTAAAAGATCTGCATAATAAAAATCTTTTCGGGGCTGGAGAGATGGCTCAGTGGTTAAGAGCACTGCCTGCTCTTCCAAAGGTCCTGAGTTCAATTCCCGGCAACCACATGGTGGCTCACAACCATCTGTAATGAGGTCTGGTGCCCTCTTCTGGCCTGCAGACATTCACACAGAATATTGTATAAATAATAAATAAATAAATATTTAAAAAAATAAAAATCTTTTCATAGCTGGGCGTGGTGGAACACACCTTAATCCCAGCACTCAGGAGGCAGAAGCAAGTGGATCTCTGAAGCTGGCCTTGAACTCATAAAGATCTGCCAGCCTCTGCCTCCTGAGTATTAAGATTAAAGCATGCACCACCACCGCTGGCTGTTAATGTTTTTTTTGAAAGATTTCTTTTTTATTATTGTTGGCTTGGGTTTTGGAAGTTTGGGGCAGTTCTCTTACTTGGGAGTTTTAAGGGGTTTTTTTTGGTTGGTTGGTTTTGTTTTCATTTCTTAGTCTTTCTTGAGACAATCTCACTATGCAGTCTTGGCCGATCTGGTGCTCACTATGTAGACCATGCCCAGCCAGTTTTAATTTCCAATGCAGTTGTATTAATAGGTATAGCCAGGGAAAGCTGGGCATGGTGGTCCCACCTCTAATCCACCTCTATGGAGGGAGAGGCAGATGGGTCTTTTTGAGTCTCTCCTGGTCTTCTAAATGCAGAGTTCCAGGCCAGACAGGGCTCCATAGTGAGACTTTGTCTCAAGAGAAATGAAACAAAAATAGAATTGTAAGGAACTTCGGGGCTGGAGTGATTGCTCAGCAGTAGAGAATGCTGGCTGCTCTCGATAGGATCCAGGTTTAAATCCCAGTACTCTCATGGTGGCTCTGCTTGGGCTGTGACTCCAGTTTCAGGGGATCTGACGCCCTCTTCTGGACTCCTTGGGCAATGCGTGCATGTGGTGTCTTACATGCAAGCAAAACACCCATGCACACACGATAAAAAAAAAATTGAATTTGAAAATAGCTATGCGTAGCTACACAGGGCCTTTCAGAACCTATGATAACTTTTAGGAAAATAAAGTATTGAGAGCCGGGTGGTGGCACACGCCTTTAATCCCAGCACTCGGGAGGCAGAGGCAGGCTGATCTCTGTGAGTTCGAAGCCAGCCTGGTCTACAAGAGCTAGCTCCAGGACAGGCTCCAAAGTTACAGAGAAACCCTGTCTCGAGAAAACCAAAAAAAAAAAAAAAAAGTATTGAGAACAAAAAGTGTTTATCCTCTTCCTCTTCCAGTCAACAGACTATTTTGTGGCCATTTCTAGCCTTTTCCTTTCCTTTCTTTTTTTTTGTGGGGTGTGTGTGTGTGTGTGTGTGTGTGTGTGTGTGTACATGTGTGAAGGACCAGAATTTTAAAAGAGGGATCAATTTCTCTTCACCTTTTTTTTTTTCAGATAAGTTCTCTCACTGAACCTGGAACTTATCCCTTAGCCAGTGAACTTTAGGGATCCTCCTGTCCCCATGACCCGCTACATTCCGCCCCCAAGGCCTCTTATTGACAGACGCTCTACCTCCCCAGCACAACCTCTTCCACCTTCATTTTGTTTCTTGTAGAAAACAGGGTCACCTGTAGCCCAGGCTAGCCTTGAACTCCTTATGTAACCAAGAATGGGCTTGAGCCTCTACCCTAACCTGCATCTGTCTCCCAGGTGCTAGGATTCCAGCCCGGTGTCGCTGCTCTTAGCTCTCTTCCAGTACAGAGCTGCTTGATCTCTCCTGGCTCGGGTTATTTTGTATCCCCTTCTTATTTTCATCAGAGGCCCTTTGTATCTTATCTCTTTGTTCTAAGTTCCTTCTTGTATCAGTCACTGAGTTCTGGCCCAGCACCCTGCAGCTGTCAGTCTACAACGCTCGGGGAGCCGTGTGACTTCCGGGGATGGAGGACAGGGCTGCTATCTTACTGCTGGCCCTTTGTTGGTGTTTTTCCATTGCATAGGGAGCCACGTAGCTCAACCTTGGTCATCAGACCAGGCAAATGCAGTGAGCAGCCTTCGCTTTCCAAATGGGTGCTGGCAGCTTCTTTTATGGATGTAAGCCTGCCCAGCTTAGATGTCCGTGCCTGGTGACAGTTACCCAGGATATTTCTGAGCCAGCCAACAGTTGGCTCTGTTCCCCACCTCTTGGGATTCTAAAGGGAGAGAGTTCAGTAGCGCCCCTGCCCTGTCCTCCCTGTCTCTGAGCAGCCACACTCAGCACCCTACCCTTTCTTCACCGTCTGCCACTTCCTTTAGCAACTAAACATCTTGAGGAATTGACACGTGCACAGAGCTGCCTTGGGAGGGGGGACTAGGATGCAGCTCGATGGATACAGTGCTTGCTTAGCACTTGGTTTGCTTCTCAGCACCACCAACAACAACAACCACAAGGAAAAGGCCAAGCTGTCTAACCTAGAAGGTAATATCTACCCAGGTGGAAGATGGTCACCCACAAAGGGATTGAGTGAAATAAAATGTTCCTTTCATCCAGTCTGGGCCTGTCTGGCTCAGAGGGGCCAACATGAATGGCAAGAAATCCGAGACGGTCCTCCTGCACGAATCCCCAGGACAAGCCGGTAAGTGAATGTTCTGCCAGGACTTTGGCTCCTCACCTGCCTTTGCTCGAGAGCTGCTGCCAGGTTTCCGGTTCCTGTGAGCCACCTGGCCCTCTGACAGGACGACTTTAAAGTCGTATCAGGTGCGTCTGGCTCCGCATCCACACTCATCTGGGAATCCTCGGGACTGATCATTTGTGGCTCGATGCAAAAGCCAACCCACGTAGTTTTCCTCTCTGTGAGGCCCGGATAATAACTACCTCCAACTTATTCTCGCCATGCTACTTCGGCAGCTATGGTTGCCTAGCCTATTGGGTAGCTTCCAAAAAAACCCTTCTCCCTGCCAAAAGAAAGGAAATCGATCTTGTCTGCCCAGCCTTAAAGGCAGACAAGTACAACAGTCACAAAACCATTTTGTGCAGTGCGGTGACAGAGAAAGGTCAACCCACAGGGCTCCAGACCGCCGGTCATTTTGAGTTTCCCCATCTGGGCCTCAGAAGTGTGCTGCGGCTCCTGCGTGGTACTTTTTAGTGACTGTCTTCGCTTCTTTGCCAGCCCAGTGCCGCTTTGAGAATGCATCGCCCCAGCCAAAGCCCGGGGAGACTTACATAGTGGTCTTCCATTCTGCAGTCCTAATGTGCACCTCTGCAGATGTTGCGGGCCTCCTCGGATGCATGCATGCCCATTAGACCCAGTCGGCAGCAGGCCACCAAGAAGGAGGACTGAGTCAGAGCACAGGGGTCTGGCTCTCCTCTCTGCTGCCACCACCTCCTGCCACAGCAAGCTGGGCGGGGAAAGAAGGAGTGGGTTTTTCAGCGGGTGTTTTTGGTTTGGAAAGGAGGACGAAGGTGAGGGAAAGAGACGGGGGAGAGAAGGTGCACATGTAAAATAACACTAAATGTAAATAGAACTGCAGCATTTGGAAGACTAGACGATTCACGGGTACTGTGTGACTCATTCCTCTCTGGATGACAGAACACTTTGCACTCAGCCTCTGGGATTTTGGAAGTTTTTTCCAAATGCTGGGAAGAGACCAGGCCCACATTTCTCACCCCTTCCTCGGGAGGGCTGTGTCTGATCTCCTAAGCATCTCAGCATTTGCTTCATCTCCTCTATTTGACTAGGGATCTTTTCCATTTTTCTCCCCAGAACTGGGTCAGTGGCAGTGTGGGTCCAAAGGCCACAGCATGGAAAGGAAAGAAACACGCGTTCTGGAGTCTGACCTAAGCCTAGAAATCTGGGCTGGCAGGGCTCACCGAGGGTGCCTGAGGCAGCCCCGGGCAGGGTGAGCATCAGCAAGGCTGGTGACCAGCCCGGGGACGGGAGTCTTTCTAGGATTCTGCCTTTCCTGCTACAGACGTCATGTGCTACTCAAGGCACACACATACTTTGGCAGGGGCCACAGGGCATCTGCCCAGAGCTAGGAGTCTCCAGGAGCAGCTGCCATATAGCAAATACCACAGTCTTTTGGGATGGTCTCATTCCCTTGGCGCCAAAGCCATAAGAAGGCTGGCCCATGACCCAGAAAATCTCTCTCATTTCTTCATTTGTTTCAGGAGATGGGTGACAGATGGCCTCCCTTCCCATGTTCACTGGCGCATGGCAGGTTCACTTCCTCCTATGTAAACACAGCTCTGGGACCTGGGACGTAACTCAATGGGTAACCATGAGAAGTCAGGTTCAACTCCTAAGAACCCACGTGAAAAGGCAGGCCTGGCCACATATGTCTGTAATCCCAGCACTGTGAGGGGGGGATAGAGGGGAGCCCTGCAGTTTGCTGGCACCCAGCTTCAGTGAGAGAGTCAGTCTCAAAAGAATAAAGCAAAGAGTGGTTCAGCAGTATACCTGTGTGCTTCTGCACCTGCACACACACACACACACACATGCATGCATGCACACACGCACACACACATGCACACACTTTTCAAGAGAGCTCTGTAAACCACTGGTGACTCTCTCACCTGTAACTGAAGAGGCTGAGAAAGGAGGACCACGTGAGCCTCGGCCTGTCTGGATTACACAGTAAGACCTTGGCTCAAGAGCATCCAAAACAAAATGAAATGAAAAAGGCAGCAATTTTTCTCTGAAAATGAATTAAAACTTTACTTTGCGGAAGTCAGGTTAAACCCAAGTCTAGCAATCGAGAATGCTGCATCTAACAGTTGACATTCCCAGGCCTGCTCTGGGCTCTGCTTCCTGCTGTGGGGATAGTTGTTGGAATATTTGCCCTGTAATAATTTACTGAGCTTGAGCTCAGCTTGTATCTCGGACAGTTTTTGATGGCGAGGGCATTGTTTTGGGGGCATTTTGGGGGCAGTTTTGATTGGGGGGGCATTGTTTGTTTTGTGTGTGTGTGGTTTGGTTGGTTTTTTTGGTTTGGTTTTTTTTGTTGTTGTTGTTTTTTGATTTTTTGGTTTTAGTTTTACAAGACAGGGTTTCTTTGGAGCTTCGGAGCCTGTCCTGGAACTCACTCTGTAGACCAGGCTGGCCTCGAACTCACAGAGATCCACCTGCCTCTGCCTCCCGAGTGCTGGGATTAAAGGCGTGCACCACCACCACCTGGCTCTTGGAGCATTTTTGTTTGCTTTATTTTATAAGATGGCTAAGAAAAAGAAACATACTCTACAGGTGAACCCAAAGACCAGAGGCCCCTAAATGTTCCTATGGTCCACAAAGCTATTGACAAGTCTCCACAATCCTCTACTCCCTCCCTCCTTGATGCAGCCCCTCTTTCCCTTGTTCCACCAGCCTCAGGGCATAGCAGAGGGAGTTGATGCTCAGTATAATTTTAAGCCACAGACTCCTCCCCCAATTCCTTGTCTTTTACAGTTGGCAGGGTCGTTTGACAAGCTGGCCAGTGGTGAGATACTGCCACATCAGTATAGGATCCTCCCAGCCTCCCCGCTCCAGCTCCACACCCCATCTGGGTCCCTCAAGATGAAAGCACATGGGTTGCTTGGTACTGCAGGGTGATGGGCAGTTGAGACGAAAAAACCTGAGGCAGGGATTGAACAAGAGGAAAATGAGTCTTGGTATTAAACCAGTATAATTCTGGGCTGGTTCACCAGTGAGACATCCTCTGACAGACAGGAGGTCGTGGCAGTTTATACCACAGACATCGTAGTGATGGGAAGGCAATAAAGGGGGAGCCCTACAGCTCCCGAAAGAAATGTGGTTGTAACACTTCAGCCTGATGGGGCATGCCTTTAATCCCAACACTCAGGAGGCAGAGGCAGGTGGATCTCTGGGTTCAAGGCCAGCCTGGATTACAGAGTGAGTTCCAGGGCAGCCAGGGCTACTCAGATAAACCCCTGTCTCAAAACAACCACCACCAAAGGCGGTGTTCAGCCTGGTGTGCTGCTGCGCGCTTGTAGTCCTAGCCCTTTAGAGGTGGGGACAGGAGAATCAGGACTTCAAGGTTATTCTCAATTTCCTGGTGACTTTGAGGCCAGCCTGGACTAAATAAGATACTGTCTCAAAGAAAGACAATGTTGCCCCCGAATCTGTGCAGTGACATTTTCCTGAAGATGTTCCCACGACACTAATAACAAAAAGTCCTAAAGATACCTAAAGGTGTAGATGATCTATCTAAGCAGTTGCGATAGACCCGCCTATAACCCCAGCCCTCTGAGGCAGAGGTGGAGGCAAGCTGCCCACGGACATTTCTGCCATCCAGCTCTGGCACCCACTTAAACTATTTTTGATAGAGCCCAAGACTCACTGCACACTCGACCCCTGCCTGGAGAGCGGATGGGACCATTAAGAGCATTCCCCGAACAGTCAGGGCCGCTTTAATATTTCACCACCTGGCTGCACCTCCGAGGCCGCACTCCCTTGCAGCCTCTTCCTGTGCCCCGCTCAGCCTGCTATTATCAGTCCCCAAAGCCTGCTTAAACTGTGTGCTTCGCCACGTGATTTCCCAAAACTGCTCAGTGTGGGGGCGGGGTGGGGGTGGATGGGGTGAGCATCATTGTCTCCTGGAGCTTCCATGAAGGATGCTGAGGAAGAACTCCTCCTACCCACGGGGAAGAAAAGGCTCTGAAAGCCATTATGAGTCTGGCAAGGATTCAATTACTTCAGCTCTCCCCAGCTAAGCACTTCCTTCCCTACAGCAAAGCTGCCAGTCCACACTGCACCCTTTCTGCAGAAATGCTAGGCGCTGCGCTGCACCGAGGAGACAAAGCTCTCATGTGGCGGTCACTGCGGCACCCCTGAAGGTGACCTGGGTTCTCCTGTGAGTGGAGGAGGACCTATGCTGGTTCCTATTGGCTAGAGTTTCAAGTTTACTTCTTTAAAAAAAAAATACTTAATGTGTATGTCTATATATTACGTGTGTGCCTGGTTCTCTGGGACAGCAGAGACCCCCCTGGAACTGAAATTACAGGTGCTTGGGAGCTACCATGTGGGTGCTGGGAATTGAACCTAGATCCTCTGCGAGAGCAGCAAATGCTCCTAACCATGAAGATGTCTCTCCAGCCTGCTCCCTTTTCATCCCCTCAAGCCACACCGGTTTCCTTATTCTTCTACATGTTTCTGCCTCTGGACCCTCGAGCTTGCTGTTCCCGCCATCTGAAGTACACTGCCCTCTGATCTCTGTGTGGCTTCAACCTTCATTTCTCTAAGCCTCTCTGATCAGTTTTTATCTTGTGTGTGTTTGTGTGTATGTTTGACAAGGGGTCTCACTACATAGCCTTGGCTGGCCTGGAACTCACAGAAATCTACCTGCCTCTGCCTCCTAAGGCCTGGGTGTTAAAGACCTGTGTCGTTATACCTGGCAACTATGTCTCTTTGAAGTGTTTCCCTCCGGGCATTGGGGTATGTATCTATAATCCCAACAATAAGGAGGCAAAGGCAGAAGGATTCCCACAAGTTTCTACTGTGAGACCAACCAGAGATACATATGGAGATCCTGTTGAGAAAGAAAGAAAAGCCTTTCAGAGCTGAGTGCTTGCCTAGCATATGGGAGGCCCTGGTTTGAATTCCGATATCCCTGTCTCTTCACATCACTTTCTATAAAGTAGTATCTCTGCCTCATACTGGCTGAACCGTAATCCACTCCCCTTGAAGTCCGTGGTTATGGGTTTCAGCTGTTCCCTGGGTTTTCTTTCTCCTGGATCTCCAGGGCCTGGAAGAGCTCCTGACCTGTAGCAGAACTCCAACAAGACTTGAGTCAATGGACTTAACTGGGAAACCCAAGTTTCTGGCCGCTTTGTCTCCTGGACTTGATGGCCACCCATCTCAGAGACGGAAAGACAGTGCTCGGGCTGGAGCGGACCTTGGCCCAGTTACCTTCTGCCGTTGCACAGCCTGGAGCCCACAAGCCTCTCCACCTGCCAGGCCTACACTCTGTGCACTGTAAGGAAGCTGCCTCGGTGAGGGACAGCCGGGACCCGAGCACCACTAGGCCTGGGAGCCAGAGGGGACTCTGCGGATGGTTAGGTGTTCTGCAGAGAAGACTCGGGGAAACCTGAGTGAAACTTACCGGAGCATATCTGTGTGCATGGCATGCTCCTGGATGAAGAAGGGGCAGCGTGCAGATGGCTGGTCTGTCGGTTTGGTTTTTTTTAAGATTTTAAAAATAATATTTACTTTTCAAAAAGGGATACCCTTGTTAGGGCCAGGTGATGGTGGCTCATGCCTTTAATCTCGGGAGGCAGAAGCAGGCGGATCTCTGTGAGTTTGAGGCCAGCCTGGACTACAGGGCGTGTTCTAGGACAGCCAGGGCTACACAGAGAAACCCTGTCTCAAAGAGAAATTTAAAAATGTCTTTGGTGAGTTCTTTCTGTAGCTTTGACTTCAGAGACTTGTGGATGAAGGTGGTTGTGTGCTTCCTTGCTGGCAGGGACACTTGCTGAGTGGGCTGAAGGAAGTCTCAGGTCACCCTGCTGCTGTGGTGACTGGAGGACCTAGGTGGGGCTTTCCATTTCTGGAGGAGAGTCACTGTCCAGTAGTTCCCTGTAGCATCTGTCCTGCAGCTCATCCCTCCCCTGCCCCCTGCGACCCCTAGATGTCACTTGAATGGCTGACACACATCATATGGGGAGGGAGATGACCAGCAGTTGTGGATTATGCGATTTGGCAAAGTCATGCCTGGTGTGGGAGGTCCTTCTGTATATGTATTGCTTTTATTGGTTAATGAATAAAGAAGCTGGCTTGGCCTGTGATAGGGCAGAGTAGAACTAGTAGAACTAAATTCTAGTTCTGAATTTAGTAGAACTCTAAATTCAGTTTAGAGGACTAAACTGAATGCTGGGAGAAAGGAGGAGGAGTGGCAAGAAGGTGGCGAGAAGCCATATAGCCGCCAGAGGGGAACGAGCTGCCAGTTGGAACCCTGCCCGTAGGCCACGAGCCTCATGGTAAAATATAAAATAATAGAAATGGGTTAATTATAGCAGTAAGAGCTAGCTAGCAATATGCTTAAGCTATTGGCCAAACCATATTGCAAATAATATAATTTCTGTGTGACTATTTCAGGAGTCTAGGCAGCCGGAAACGAACAAGCAGCCTTCCCACAACACATGCCTTGCAGACATGCTCAAGCATTCATTCCCAGAGATAGAGAAATGAGCTGTTCTCTGTGGGGGCGATGGTAGCTTATCTCTAGGTGGTGAAATCTGGGGTGGTTTCTTTTGCATTTAGCTATAAATGTAGTTGTTCCACATGCAAGGGTTGAGGGTCTTTATACAGGTTAGGCTGGTAGGCTAGGGCCCTACCATTGAGCTGCACCTCCAACTCAGCTATAGTTTTAAGTTTTGATTTTTAAAATATATATATATATATATATATATATATATATATATATATATAGAGAGAGAGAGAGAGAGAGAGAGAGAGAGAGATCCATGATGCATTTATAGAAGTCAAAGAACAGTCTCCAGGAGTTGGTTCTCTTATTTCACCCATGTGGTACCCGGGGATTGAATTTATGTTGTCAGGCTTGGCAGCAAACCCGCTTACCTGCTGAGCCATCTCACTTGTCCCCTTAGGTTTGGCCCTTCCCTCCCCCCCCCTTCTTTTCCTTCCTCTGTCCTTTTTTGGGACAGGGTCTCACTAAGCTCACGGCACTCTTCTTACCTCGGTCGCCGACACACTGAGCTCGTAATTGAATTTTGCTCTTGTACATCTGCTTTAGGAGGACAGCTGGTGGTGGCGCACGCCTTTATTCTTCCCCCCCATCCCGCACTCAGGATCTCTTGTGTTCGAGGCCAGCCTGGTCTACAGAGCGAGTTCCAGGACAGCCAGGGCTAGACCAAGAAACCCTGTCTCCAAAAACAAAACAACAGTAGAAGAAAACATTTGTCTCAGAAGGAAGGAAAGATGGGAGGAAGGGAAGGAGGGAATTGACGTGCACGCCGCAGGATCAGCGGCCCTGTCTACGGTCCTCTCTAGCTGTGCTACTAGGGAAAAACTTAACCTCTTAGTTGGCCATAAGGACTCCTGCCTATAGTCTGGCACTTGGGAGACTGAGGCAGGAGGATTGTTATTATTTACATACCAGCCTGGGCTACAGAGTTCCAACCTGAGTCCCAAAGTAAGACCCTATCTTAATGGGAAGGCCATACCACCGGACGTGAAAGACTGGGGGCAGTACACTTCGAAGACACCTTATCTCGAAAGTCAAAGTCCCGCTTTCTGCTTCCTTTCTGAGGTACTTACACAACCTCTCTGGCTCACAGGAGGCCAGAATGCAAGCATGCAGGAAGCAGTGATCCATCCCACTGGGTGCTGCCCGTGTGACTGTTCGTATTGCTGTAGGTACGGACTAAACCCTCGAGTCATACATGGTTATCCCTGTCATCAGTCGAATTCTGCAAAGCTGAGGAGCCTCAGGCTCTGGGGGTGCAATAAGCAGCTATTTGGAACCCACCCATTTCTCCACCAAGCAGATGTGCTCAGAAGTCAAGGCTTAGGGGCCCACAGCAGGAAGGAGATGGAGCCAGGGAGCTGGGGGCCTGAAGAGGGGCCTGGTTAACTGCACAGAGCCTGCCCTACCCTGCAGAGATGGAGTAAGTTGGCCCCAACAGTGATTTTACTACTGAATAAAGGATGGGACCCTGGCCAGGCAGAAGGTGCACAGGGGCCGTACCTGTGTTTTGGCAGCCTGGGAGGGCAGTTGCCCTGCCCTGGGCACAACTTAGCGGCAGTAGGACCTCCCTTTGCCTTAGGATGGGAATAAAATGAGAGCTTAATTAGCATATAGCTGCTCTCAAAATGCTGTGTCCCAGACCTACGGCAGTCGCCCCTCGGCAGCATTGACTCCTCCCCAGAGGACCCCTCCCCAGTCAGGTTCCCTTTCTGACCGATGGGGGCCATCTCTGGATGTATTCAGTGTGAGAAAGAGGGAGTGTAGCTCGTGTGGGAACACCTGGCAAGGAGCTTTGTATATCTCCGTGTTGTTTACCAGAAGGGAACATTGAACAACACACAGAGACGACATGGTGACTTGGTTGTGCCTACAACCACACGGAAGCATCAGTGTCGGAGCCCCCATGCTAAAGCTCGCCTCCACCTGTCTGCTCCTTCCGTTTTTGTGCGACACTCTGGAATTTTCCATTCCATTTGTTGAATGCCACTTGCAAAGAGGCTGCCTGGTGCATCTTGAGCGGGAATGCACTAAATGACACTATACGCAAGCTGGCTTCTCCCACATTTTGGTCACATAAAATGCCACGCCTTCCCCTAATTATGAGGCATTCTTCTCCGGATATTTGTGGCGGGGAAAGGAAGCCCTTACTGCAGCTGTGCCCTGTAGGTTAGGAACTGTGGCGCGGCGAGATCCAGGGCTGATACCGTTGAAAGGGTGTCACAACCAGACTCTATAGAAACCTTAGACCCTCTCACATGCCTGAAAATCTTACCATGACTATGGGAGGAAAAGAAAATGAAATGACCAAGTGCCGCGCAAATGTCAAGCACAGCTGTGACGAACACAGCGATTCAGACGCACTGCACGGGGTTCCCCAGCGCGTCAAGGGGCAGAGCACTGCTTCCAAGGCCGGTTTCCGTGTACATTGTGGCTAGGCAGAAGTGGGAAATCCGAAATCTACCCAAACCATTTCCTTTGGAGACCCACCTCCCCTGTTGGGATGGAAACCCCGTCTCAGGCGAATGCCACTGAGCTATGTTCCCAGCCCACATTTTGTCGTTCCAGCGGCTTATAGCCTTTTTTTTTTTTTTTTTTCCCAATGGAGATAGGAGGTTTTATTGATGCTGATGGGGTAGGAAAGGCCCCCAGGAGCATGGGGCCTGAGTCAGTCAGCAGACGCATAAGGCCTGGGCACATGGGGCAGGTTAAGGCATTTTTCTTCTCAGGGTTCTGTGGCTTCTCCTTTGTGGGGGGGATATCTTGGAGAGCCTACTCCAAGAGCAAAGGCAGAGGTTAGAGCCCCTAACCTGAGAGGAGGCACCACAACAGGCAGCAACAACTTTGTGGAAAGCTGGATGAACTGGTCAGTAGCAGGAAATGGAGGGTGGCACTGGGCTGGCCTCTTGGAAGGCTCAACCTGGCTTAGGTGAACTCATGGAATACTTGGTATTCCCAAGCAGGGTGGGGCAGGGCCCAAAGCCCCTTTCCCTGTGTACCTCCTTAAGGAATAAAAGGCAATCAGGGAGTCCCCTGGCAAAGGGTGACAGAATTAGTCCTTAAGGCACAGCTGGGGGGCAGACAAGGCGCCAAGGCACAACTGGTGGGGGGGACAAAGGGTAGCTGAATTCATCCAAGCTGAATGCCAGGGTCACAAGAGGATGCAGGACCGCCCACGCTTTATCGGTGTTGGGTTGAGCACTGCCCGGACAGCCTCTGCAAACACCTCCTTGACGCCGTCCTGCTGCAGCGCGGAGCACTCAAGGTAGCGCACAGCATGGATCTGCTTGGCCAGTGCCTGGCCCTGCTGCGGTGTGATGGGCGCTTGACCCTGCTCCTTGAGGCGCCGTAGGGTATCAGGCTGGGCTCTCAGGTCCTTCTTGGTGCCCACCAGGAGGATAGGGACGTCGGGGCAGTGGTGACACACCTCTGGATGCCACTTGTGCCTCACATTTTCATAGGAGGGTGGACTGGCAATGGAGAAACAGATGACAAAGACGTTGGTCTGAGGGTAGGAAAGGGTACGCAGGCGGTCATATTCCTCCTGGCCCGCAGTGTCCCACAGGTTCAGGTTCACTGTGCGCCCGTCAACTGCACTCTGGGCGCTGTAATTGTCGAACACAGTGGGGATGTATTCCTTGGGGAAGGCATTAGTCGTGTAGCAGATGAGAAGGCATGTCTTGCCCACAGCCCCATCACCCACCACCACACACTTGATGCTCTGCATTGTGTATAAAGCTGCGGGAGTGGAGGCAGTGCCTCCTCCCTCTTCTGGACCCCACTGGAAGTAGTAACTTGGTGCCCTCCCCGCGACAGGGGAGCTGGGGGCGGCGGCGGCGGCTCTGGACTCAAGAAGGAAGTGAGCGGCTTATAGCCTTTTATAATAAATTATTTGTAGAGTCTCTTTAACATCTCCCGTAAAACCCATAGATGACATGATCTGCATATACACATTAAAGAAAGCTCATGTGGAAATCTGAGTTTGAGGCCAGCCTGGTCTACAGAGTGAGTTTCAGGACAGTCTGGGCTACACAGAGAAACCCTGTCTCGAAAAACAAAACAAGCAATTCATATGATTCCTAAACCAGAGTTTCTCAAGCTGGTATGGGCGTTCGGGGACTGTGTATCACTGGGTTCATTAGCACCCCAGGCCCTCAAGATGCCAGCAACATCTGCTTCTAGGCGTGGCAACCAAGAATGTCTCCAGAGACTGCCAAGTGTCTGAGGGGGAGGAAGACAAGACACCTCTCCTTGGGAACCATGGGGTTCTTTTGGGGGGGGGAGTGTTTTTTGTTTTTTGTTTGTTTTGTTTTGTTTTTCGATACAGGGTCCCTTTCTGGTTGTCCTGGAACTCAGGCTGGAGGTTGAAACATACAAAGACTCACACAGAGACAGCACAGAGACATGGACCTGTAGTCACTGGTAAGAAGCCCAAAATGACACACAGACAGAGATACAAGTCATCCTTCAAGCCAGAATGCCCTTTATTGTGTCCAGGGGCAGTTTATATAGGGATCCTTAACTGATAGCCACGCCCCAGCCAAACCCACCAGAAACCACTCCCCCGCCATCAGGAACTCCTGAGGGTCTCATGCTCAGAGCAGCTGTAGGCACTCAGATCCGGGGAAAACGAATTGTTTACAAGAAATTCAGGATTTGGGGGCTCACTGCTCCCAACATCTGCCCCTGGGGATTAGGTCTGTTGTTTCACTCAAACGATCACAGTTACCCTGTGAGGTAGATACCTGGTACTAGGCCCACATACAGATGAGCAAATGGGGCTGCAGAAAATAACATCTGGAAATGTGGGTCAGTGATAAAGCAGTTGCCTAGTGTGGGAATGGCTTCACCCCAGCACCACACACACACACACACACACACACACACACACACACACACAGGCCAACGAAGCTCGTTCTATAATATGTTAGGAGTTGAGTATATTATCTTAGTGTTAGAGTGTTTGTCTAACATGCACAAGGCTCCAGGTTCATCATCAGCGTTGCAAAGTTTTATTTATCCAGAGTTTATCCAGATCTAGAACATGCACATTAAGTCCAGGCCTGAGCCTTTGGAGGGAAGGAGCAGTTGTTTAGAAATTTGTCTTAAAGGCTGTGAAACACCCAATTATGGAAGAAAAATTGAGGTAAATCCTTCATGCACAGACTGTCAAACAGGTTACATGTTGAGTGTCACCTTCAGCTGACTGGTAGTGACTGCCCCGTAAAGACTTTTAAGGCAAATCCACGAGAGACAGGATCTCACTAATAAAACGTATGTGCTCTGTTTAGGGAGACAACATGGGTAGGTCCCATGTTATGAATTGGTGGTCCCTAGGCTGGAAGTTCAAACTGTACACTTAAGAAGAGATTGCAAAAATGGAAATAAAAGCAGAAAGAATTCTCAGTGGTGCTAATACATAGTTAACACAGGCCTGTGATCCTAGCATGGGAGGACGAAGGTAGGGGAATCTGTGTTCAAGGTTATCCTTTGCCACAGTGAGTTGGAAGGCCAGCCTGGGCCAGACGAGACCTGGTCACTCACAAAAACAAACAACAATACAACCAGTCTGTGGGGCCTCAATTTACCAGAAAAGTCACCTCCTCCAAGTACCGCCCCTTCTTGTGTAGCCATAGAAACCCTGAGGTGGGAAGGACCCTGGAGATTTCTTGCACATGTTCACCTTAGAGGAAATCTGAGAAACAGAACAGAAACGAAAAGGAATTCCTGGCAGTGAATTCTAAGTTCACCAGAAAGGCCAGTTCCTCAGAAAATTCCACTCACGGGCTCATAGTACCTGAAGCCCAGACAGGCGTCTGAGCTCATTCAGGTCCTGGCTTTCACATTTGGCTTGCAGAAGAATCGTCTGGGGAACTTTTGAAAATTCCGAATTCCAGTGTCTGGGTTCTGATTCAAGTGTGCTGGGGTAATCCCAGGGATGAGTGTGTTGCATCCCTCCCCGGTGTGCTGGGGTAATCCCAGGGATGACTCTGTCGCATCCCTCCCCAGTTCCCCTACAGCTTCTGACACAGATGATATTGAGAACTACAGATTTGGTCAAAGCCTCTCATTTTAAGATAAGGAAATGAAGGCTTAGAGCAGATGGGTGTTTTCCGGGAACGTAGTTACTTGGCAGTAGGGCAAGTTTTGTCTCATATGGGATGATGCAAAACTATATCCTTAGAAGTGTTAGCTCTGGAGTCCTGGCTGCCCCTTTGTGGAGGCCCAAAAATGTGAGCCTATTTCCATGTGGACCAGAGGTCAGAGAGTTGGAACTTACCTCTATTCCTTCAAGGTTATTGTGTTTCTACCTCAAACAAAGGTGCCACCTAGGTTTAGATCAGAGTTGTGCTCTCTCAAGATTACTGTCAACAGGTGTGGCTAATAGCCAGACCTTGCTATTTCAGGAATAGAGAAGTGCTTTTGTTTCTACCTCAAACAAAAGTCTAAGGATCCAACTAAGGCTCCAGTTCCTTTAAGGAGATAACGTTGGATTCCACCCAGGGAGTGGTTTGCCTACAGAATGTTTTGGTCTAGGGTATGAGCGGGACTTGTTTTGTTCTAGCAACAGAATGTTTAACTGTGAAAGTAGCTACGACCTTCAACAGGTCTATTCATTTCCCTGTATCATGTTAATGCAGTTTTGTTTTTTTTTTTAAATCTTACTCCTACCTCTTAGGGTCAGGTATTTTAGGCAATTGGAAATTAAACGCCCTTCCGGTACTATTCTGTGTTTTTCTGTTTTATTATTTTTCATGCATCCCGTATTTACTAATATTTTTAAACCCCCACACCCCTACCCTAGTGAGTGGTATTTTTGTCGAAGCTGGTCCCCGACACCCCGTAGGTAGTCTCAGCCTCTGTCCTTGTGGCCCTTTCCCGAAGGCTGACTTCCAAGCTGAGCCCAGAGCCGCCTCTTGAGAAGGCCATTTTGTTGCTTCTCTGTCCCTGGCTTTTCTACAATGCCCCGGATGATATCTTCGGGGCTCCTAGTATGTGTCTTGTGTTTTGTTTTGTGCCCTGTGCCATGAGGGGCACTGTAGGATCTGTTTCTTGTTGCTGGCCCTCCACAACAAGCTTTGTGGAGGCCCGCAACAACAGCGAGAAGTAATCGGACCAAGGAGGGGGAGCGTGGAAAGTTCTCACTTGGGGAATGCCGTGCACGATCCTGCCAACAAGCAGAAGGACAAGGGAAGGTGGCTCCCAGAAGCTGGTAGCTGTGTAAGGTCCTGCAGTGAGGTAACAGCTAAGTGGGAAATAGCCAAGTCAGTTCTTGTCCCGGTCCCCTGGAACTCCTCCATTGAAGCGCCATGTCCAGCCTCTTAAGGGACAGGCTGGCCGCACAGTGGCTGGCTAGTTGCCAGGAAAAAGCAGTAGTCATGCAATGGGGACACCTGCGGCCACATGGATTGTTTCCAGATGCCTGCCTGGCATCTGCGATACCCAAGGCATGCAACTGGACGGAGGGCAGTCTGTGAACTACGCGACCTTTGTTCTCCAAACATTTCAGCGTGACAGAAGACATAGAAAGAAGCAATGGTGTCATTCTCCGGTAGTGCAGACGGCATCACGCTTGAGGCCCAGTGCAGAAAAGCTGGGGCGCTCGTGTGCACAGGCACGCGCACAGATGTGGGATAGGTAAATGGTGGTGGTTGGTTGGTTGGTTTTTGGTTTGTTTGTTTTTGAGACAGGGTTTCTCTGTGTAATAGCCCTTGCCTCAAACCACCTGCCTCTGCCTCCTGAGTGCTGGGATTAAATGCGTGTGCCACCATTGCCCGGCTGTTTTTGTGTTTCTGTACTGGGTCTCACTATTTAGCTCCAGTTGCCCCATACTATACAGAGAGAACTCCACCTACCTCTTCCTCCCAGAGTGTTGGGATTAAAGGCGTGATCGACTGTGACCAACTCTTCCTACTCCTAGGATGAACCTTTAAAAGGTTTATAGGTTTCAAAACTACCCTGGTCTACAAAGTGAGTTCCAGGCCAGCCAGGCCTACATAGTGGGATCCTGAATGGAGGAGTCAGGAGCAAAGGTAACTGGCAACCATTTCAGGCACCTGAGAACCTGCTGGTCACAGCCAAAGAAACAACTCAGAAATGCAGGGTAAAGCCATAGCCAGAATGGCTCTCGTGATCTGCGTTCCCCAGAAGGTGCTCTGGAGAGTTATGGTGACCCGGAAGCAGAGTGGGAAGGACTGGCAGGCAGTGGGGAGACCTCTTGTGGTGTGGGAGTCCCCTCTGTATGCAGTGAATTCCATGAATGAATAAAGAAACTGCCTTGGCCCCTTCCCACCCGCCTGTAAATGCTCTTTACCTCTCGCTCCTATTCCTTCTATTCTATCTCTGCCACTGCTACCGCTGGTCCTGCAGAAAACGGCAAGATGAGTTGGATCTGCGGGGCAGCCATTTCCAGTTCTAGCCTTCGCTCTGCACCATAGCTCAGCATGGCAGCTCGGCCACACAGCAGCGCACGGTACTGAGTGATTTTCCTCTCTACTTCATGTATGAAAGAATGTGTGAATGCTGTGGCCACACTGTAAAGTCTCGCCAGTCCGATAAGTCCACCGACGCAATGATCCAAATCAGACCAAATCAAACTGAATTAGAAAAAGCCCAGGTTTAATGGATGCCAGCACTCCTGGGTGGCTCAGGGAAAACACGGAGAGGGGGACGGAGAACCGGGGAGACCATGTGTTTGTGCTCTTTGGGGGGGCAGTTTAGCCTGTGGGAATGGTCTTGACCTTCTCTGGGGAGGGGTCACCATTTGGTCAGCTTTGTCAGAGGTGGAGTTTGGACCGAGGCCACTCCCAGGGGGTGGAGATTGAAATGGAATTTTCCACCCAACATTCTAAAATGGATGTCAGGGGCTGGGGTGATGCTTCCAACCAAACACACACGGATGTAATTCTGTTTCAATGTATGTTCTACACAGCCTCTATGTCTCTCTTGTTACTATATTTAAAACTCCCATGGCTCTAAAAATGGTTTTTCCATACAGCATGTGACTGCTGCCATTTTGACTAAGGTAGGTGACCTCACCACCATCTTAACTAAGGGCAGGTCAAGTGACCAAGTCCTGCTATCTTTACTTAGGTATTCCTCACCTAGTCTCATGATTTACTTACATTTTGTCTCTAAATTCCTCTTACTCTTCCCCCTCCTCTCTCTCTCTCTGCCCTTCTTCTGAAGAGGCAACTTCTGCCTCTCTCCCTTTTCCCTCCCCTTTTCTTCCCTTCCCCTCTTCTGTAGTAATGGGGAGTGGCGGGCTGTGTTCCTGGTGCCTGGCCACCCAGCTAGTTTACACCTGAAATAACAACACACAAATTATATTCATTTAAACACTGCCTGGCCCATTAGGTCTAGCCTCTTATTGGCTAACTCTCACATCTTGACTCAACCCATTTCTAATAATTTGTATGTCACCACAAGCTTGTGGCTTACTGGGAAAGATTCAGCATGTTTGACCTGGCAGCTTCATGGCGGGCAGCTCTCTGACTCTGCCTCCTTTCTCCCAGCATTCTGTTCCTGTCTACTCTGCCTATCTAAGCTGCTGTCCTATCAAAAAAGCCAAGGCAGTCTCTTTATTTAACCAATGAAAGTAACACATAGACAGAAGGCCCTCCTACTCCACTCTTCTCCCATTGCCACCAGGCCCTGCTCTGTCTCATGGGCTCGACTCTGGTTCCCAGCTCCATGGGAACCAGGCATTCTGTCCCACCAGCGCCCCCTCCCTATGCTGCCTCCGGCTGCAGCATCAGAATCTGTCTCTCTTCCGTTCATGGAGCCCTGTTTCTACCACTGCTGCGATGCCGGTGCAAATCCTAAACCCGAACCTTCTACCACCCACTTCTCAACTTTCCGTCAGTCCGCTGGGACAGTTGGTAAGACTGGTCCCTTTTTGGCCTAGAGCCTCTTGCACAATTGCCCTTTCTCTGGTCCTCCCTTAGCACCGCACTCACTGAGTGGTGCCTTTGTTTCTGGGGCCCAGGGCCCCTCAGATTGCTTCCCATAGCTAAAAACATGAGCAGACCACTCGGAGTGGTTCTCGCTATTCGGATTGTGTGTGTGTGTGTGTGTGTGTGTGTGTGTGTGTGTGTGTGTGTGTGTTCTTTTCAGACCTCTCATAAGTGGTCCTTGCCACTGTAAGGACTGCTCAGAGCAGTCCTAGCCCCTGATTCCTGAGCTGACAAGCTGGGAATCGGCTTGACTTTATTATCAACCCCCTCGCTAGCCTGGGGAGGTCCAGCTGGTTGCCCTGGGGTTTGTGTTGTTTCTGCCATTCTCACATTTTCAGCTATGGAAAACCAACCACATTTCTAACTTCTACCAGTGGACAGCTAAATTTAAATAGCCCCACCACATGGTCAACCATGGATGCTGCCATTTTCTTTGAGCTTAACAAAGAGAAGAAGAGACAGAGGTTCTGCCCCTAGCCAAAGAGTGCAGGCAGCAGGCTCTCCACATGAGGTCCTGTGGAGGGCCGCATCCACTTGCCCCATTACAAGATGGCACTGACATCCAGTTTCACCGCCAGGTGAACGCACATGTGCTAGGTAACTTTCCACTGCTGTCCCCGCCTACTCCCGAGGCATCATCTGGGATAATGGACAGTT